>NC_140970.1:21482799-21529377 GCF_056783735.1 Eptatretus burgeri
GAGAGAGAGAGAGAGAGAGAGAGAGAGAGAGAGAGAGAGAGGTGGGCGAGAGAGAGAGAGAGAGAGAGAGAGAGAGAGAGAGAGAGAGAGAGAGAGAGAGAGAGAGAGGTGGGCGAGAGAGAGAGAGAGAGAGAGAGAGAGAGAGAGAGAGAGAGAGAGAGAGAGGTGGGCGAGAGAGAGAGAGAGAGAGAGAGAGAGAGAGAGAGAGAGGTGGGCGAGAGAGAGAGAGAGAGAGAGAGAGAGAGAGAGAGAGAGAGAGGTGGGCGAGAGAGAGAGAGAGAGAGAGAGAGAGAGAGAGAGAGAGAGAGAGAGAGAGAGAGAGAGAGAGAGAGAGAGAGAGAGAGAGAGAGAGAGAGAGAGAGAGAGAGAGAGAGGTGGGCGAGAGAGAGAGAGAGAGAGAGAGAGAGAGAGAGAGAGAGAGAGAGAGAGAGAGAGAGAGAGAGAGAGAGAGAGAGAGAGAGAGAGAGAGAGAGAGAGAGAGAGAGAGAGAGAGGTGGGCAAGAGAGAGAGGGGGAGAGAGGAGGGGGAGAGAGGAGGGGGAGAGAGGAGGGGGAGAGAGGAGGGGCAAGACTAGGGGTGAGAGAGGGGGAGACAGGGGGAGAGAGAGGGGGAGAGAGGGGGCAAGAGAGGGGTGAGAGAGGGGTGAGAGAGGGGAAAGAGGGGGGTGAGAGAGGGGGAAAGAGAGAGGGGGTGTCACAATTCAAGAGAGGGGAAGAGAGAGGAGGAGCGAGAGAGGGGGTGAGAGAGGGGAGAGAGGAGGGGGTAGAGAGGAGGGGGAGGGAGGAGGGGCGAGAGGAGGGGGAGCGAGGGGGGCAAGAGAGAGGGGCGTCACAATTCTTCTTCTTTTGATATGACGTCACAATTGACGCTGGGGACCTGAGTATGTTTCCCAGGTGTTTCCCAAGTTATGGCCATTTATGATACGGTTGGTCTGATCTAATTGAAATAATGCCCCAATCCAGTCATCGTTTACACCCCTACAGGCCCGTACTAGTTCATTTAATATGTGTACTAGGATGCTGATATTTGGCATGGAGGTTCCTTTGGGGTATACTATTGGTGTAGTGAAGTTGAAATTAACAAATGATTTTAATTTCAACCAAAGATGGTGTCAAAGCCACCCAATGCTCACCTGTTTATACTAGACTCTTGCCATTCATTTAATATGTGTACTAGTTTACTGATTGCAATATACAAATACATATATTGCTTTAAAATTATTTGGATCAGACTTCACTGCAATGTTTTATAAAAAATATTAGACTAGTCTTTTAAAAATGATAAATGTATTAACAGGCGAGCATTGGGTGGCTTTGATACCAACTCTCTGGTTGGGTGTAGCTATTGGGCTGGAGTCAAAATTCATTACTTATAAAGTTCGTAAGGAACGTTTACGAAACGAAATGCGTTCACGGGAAATTATAGCGTACCCTTATAAAAACGCGATTTGTGGAAAACTGTCCAAGTGGATTTTTTATCAGACCAGCATGTTCGAATTCTACAGACATTTTCACTCCAGAAACAACTCTGACCTTTTGGCGAACAAAACACAAATAAACCTTTGTGGGCTCTTGGGCTAGTCTGGCAATCAATCAAAATTGAAAATAATTCCAAACAACAAATTTACTGTTTTTAGAGATGTCATAAAGAATGCAAACAGTTACAAATAACTAATTTAACGTGTAAAATATTGTGGCGGAAAAGACAGTGCATCTTCTTCGTTCGTATGCAGCGCAATGCTGCGGGGTCAACGCTGTCTGAGGGTGTGGCTGTGCCACTGATGCAATGCCCTCTGCTGGTTAGGGCAGGAATTTGGAATTTGTTTTGGGTGCCTGCGATAGCTCACCCACTCTTCTCGAAGGATATTGTGGGATCTTTTACGTCCACTAAAGAATGCTGGCAGATGGGACGTCCAGTTTAACGTCCCTCTGAGGGACAGCATACACATTGAATCACCCTGCATGTGAAACACTGGGTTGACAGTTTATAGCTCGGTTGGGATTCAAATCCAGGCTACATAGATAAGAAGTGAGTGAAGCACATCAACAGCGGTGAACCTCCAAAAAAAGGGTTTTTTATCTGCAGCCTTTCCACTTATTACTCTCGCCGAAGGAGAGAGGATTGCATTTGTGTCCATTTGTTTGTTTGCACAGAGCTATTTTTCTCAACAACCACTCGTCAATGAGACAATTTTCAACATTGGTGTGACTCCTCCTGTGGAATGTTGTAATCATAATTATAATGTCATAGGTCACATGGTGTAGCAGCCATGTTGAGAAAAAAAAAATAAAATAAAAAAAAAAAAACTTTGGACCTCAATCTCTGAAACCACACAAAGGAAAAAAATAAAACTTGGCACATAGCAAGTACTGATGGGGAATGCGATTTTTTTAAATGACGTCATAGGTGCCTTCGTTATGACGTCATAATTGCACATGTAGAATGCTCCATCTGATCAGTATGAAAATGGACCACAATTATTATTTTTTTTTGACGTCAGTCACATCATTCGTCAACCATATTGTTTTAGAAAAACAAACAAACAAACAAAAAAAAAAACTTCAAAATCTTTTCTCAAATGTCTGAACAAATCGAGGCGAAACTTTACACATATGCCCGCCTATCCATGAGGAACAAAAGGTTCACAGATGTCATAGGTCATATGGTGTGGCAGCCATGTTGAGAAAAAAAAAAAAAAAAAAAAAAAAAAAAAAAAAAACTTTGGACCTCAATCTCTGAAACCACACCAAGGAAAAATTTAAAACTTGGCACAAGGCAAGTACTCATGGGGAATGCGATTTTTAAAATTACATCATCGGTGCCTTCGTTATGACGTCATAATTGCACTTGTAGAATGCTCCATCTGATCAGTATGAAAATCTGAGTCATCTCGGGATAAAATGGTCCACAATTTTTTTTTGACGTCCGTCACATCATTCGTTAACCATATTGTTTTAGAAAAACAAACAAACAAACAAACAAAAAACTTCAAATCTTTTCTGAAATGTCTGAACAAATCGAGGCGAAACTTTACACATATGACTGCCTATCCATGAGGAACAAAAGGTTCACAGATGTCATTGGTCACTTGGTTTGGCAGCCAAATTGGATTTAACCCAACATAAAAATCTTCTCCTCCAGAACAGCTGGACAGATTGAGGGGAAACTTCACACAAATGTTCCCCAAGGCATGCGTGTACTAGGCTTGAAAAAAATAATTAAGTCACATGTTTTGGCATCCATATTGGATTTAAGAAAAATATTAAATGTTTTCTCTGGAACCGCTTAATCAATAAACGTGAAACTTCACAATTTGAGATGGCTATACGGTTGGAATTTACTATCCATTTACTGCACCTTTTCTAAAGTGGCAATATATATATATATATATATATATATATATATATATATATATATATATATATATATATATATATATATATATATATATATATATATATATATATATATATATATATATATCTGTTATTGAGCTTCCCATCAATTTTTCCCCACTTTAATACATGAAGCAAAGAAAAATCTAAATGTTATTTCCCAGGCACAGAGATAACTAACAAATTATCACGTTGGATGGAGAAAATATTCAATTTTGGAGAAACGATCTCGATCTGCTGGTAAGACGGCATGTTTTAGATTCGCAAACTTTATTGTGTGAAAACATCCCAGTACATTGCAATGACAAGTTAATGCAAAGATGAGGTGCGATCTTCTAACATGAAGTCACAACCTTGCAGACAGTGAATGGTAACAAAAGCCAGTGATCACGCATGCTGTACTTTACTACATGTGAATGTTTTCCTCCTTTGACAACTCAACCAATCAAGCTGCAGCGTTTAATCCATTTGGCTTGGATTTGACACCAACGTTAAACCTCGTACAAAAAGGAAAAGGTTTATCAAGGGGGTTGGGGATGAAGAGAGAAAACAAACGTCGAGTTAATTGGCTGATAGAAAGTTGAAGGATAACATGGGACAAAGTTAGAAAATGAGGAGGTTGAGGGTTCGAAAAGGGTGGAGCTAAAACGGGAAGATAAGTGAAGGGTGAGGCTATAATAGGTGTGAAAAGCAGGTCTAGAGCTGAGGAATGGCTGAGGAATGTTGCAAGCCCATCTCTCAGCGAGATATTAAGGTACTGTTACGTGAAATGGGCTTCCAGGCACGTGATCATCACCCCACTTGACAATCATAACATAGTCTCCTCGCTCTTTCACCGTATAAGTCACAGAATAGTGGCGATTTCCTGTGTGCTTCACGTACACCTCCTCGCATGGTGTGTGAGGTCCATGTACTCCGACCAGCAACATGTTGGTTCCTAAAGAAAGTTCACAACTGATTTGATGCATTTCAGAATCAACGTGGAACGGGGCAAAACACAAGTTTATTTTTAACAATGTACGGAGGAGAATGTGTGACCAAACATGTACTGTGGAGTTATTGCATGTAAAGAACCGTAATAAGATCAAAATAAATTATAAAAAGGTTGGTTTATTATTCATACAGTCCTTTATCTGCACAATTATCGAAGCAATGATACCCCGAGCATTATAACAATTTTTCTGACTCAAAATCAGAAATTTACTTTTTCATTTTAGTGTACATTAATGGCCTCGAACTTTAAATCTTCAAATACTTGAGATGCTAACATAACAGCATGAGGAAAACTACAAGGGGTGACTTATTTATTGGATATGAAATACGTTGAAATTTTGACATTTCCTCTGCATGGCCCAGGCCCTTCCGCTCTTGAAGATATATCTCTTAAAAAGCCTCCAAAACCTAATTTCTTCCCCCTTTTCTTCTTTCTCTCGATCTATACAGCTTTCTACATCCTTTGCATCATACTATAATTCGCCGCCCATCCATTTGTCTGTCTGTCTGTTCCCAGGTACCGCAAAAACGGCTGAACAGATTGCAACCAATTTTTGGGTGTGTAATCCTGGGACACCTTGGAGTAAAATAGGTATAAATATAATAACATGACCCCCTTGATGGCTCCCGTAGGGAGCGGGTGCTTCTCGTGTCGATAATAGATAGATGTGCTCAATCCCATATGGGAAAATAATCCATCATACCTGCATTGCTGCAATCCACAGTAAAATTGTTCTTCTGTCCTGAGAAGGCCCGTGTAAGACCTGGGCCTCGAGGGACAACTTTTGAAGCATCAGAGGAAAAACGAGGTCCTACAGGGCAGGGAGCAGACGAGAGTCCTGCACTGCTGGAGCGAGCGACTGGATCTACGAGCATGGATGACATCTCGTGCAGACTGTGGCCTCCAGCCAGTCGTGTTCCTGCACAGGAGAGGAAGTTTTTAGGATGATGGTTTGCAAATCAAGTTTAAATGGACGTTGCTCTCATAATCTTGCAGTGATATATAATGCATATACTCGTTTATATTTTTAGCTATACAAGATTGAGGATCATGAAAGAATGAGTTGACAGGGTGAAAGGCAAAATTACAATGTGAATATTTGGAATCAAGCTGAGGAATGAACGAAAGAAAAAAAAAAAAAACCACGACAAGGGCACTTTGTAGAGTGCATACCTCCGCCACAAAATGCCCGATCTATGAGAACATATCGGCCCAATACATTTTTGAAATACCATGCTCTATATCGTTTTTTTGGGCCCACTCTCAATGGTGAAGAATCACTTCAGAAATTAAATAATTATCTCATCCGGATCCAGATTCGGATTTTCACAGAAATTGAATCAATTCTTCATTGTAACACACTCAACATGTCCACCAAGTTTCATACAAATCCGTCCACAACTTTTTGAGATATCGTGCTATATATTGTTTTTGGCCCTATGTCTCAAAGGTGAAGAATCACTTTAAGAATTCTAGTAGTCGGATCCGGATCCAGATCCAGATATTCACCAAAATCTAATCGGTTCATCCTTGTCACACACCGAACCTGTCCACAAAATTTTTAATATGTACTGCACACAGACAGACAGACAGAGACAAATAAGAAGACGACGTAATGCAGAGCACGAAACTTGCAAAATCCATCAAATAAATTTGACCTCAAAAATATTTGGTGGTTGAATTCAGAAAACTCATGTGAAAATCCTTTCAAATTTCTAGTCGATCGGATGAAAATTGAGGATTTTAGAAATTTGACGCATTTGTGGACCTTTGGCCTTTGTTGACTTTTTGACCTCAAAAACAATAGGCTTCTTCCTTCTGACAAACTCTACCGTGTGGTGAAGTTTCGTGAAGATTGGTTTGAAATTGTGACCTGAAGGTGATTGACAGACAGACAGAATAACAAAATCGACGAAACAATATGCTAAAATTTTTTAGATTTTACAAGTAACAAACAGAGAGGGGTGAAAACAAAACCTCCTTCATCTTCGGTGGTGGAGGTAAAAACAAGAGGGGAGAGGAAAAGGGGTAGGAGGAGGAGGAGGACAGGAGAAGAGGAAAAGGGTTAGGAGGAGGAGAGAGGAGGAGGAGGAGGGGGGGGGGGAGAAGAGGAAAAGGGGTGGGAGGAGGAGAAGAAGAAGAAGAATGGGGGGGAGAAGCAGAACGGGGGGATGGAGAAGAAGAAGAGGAGGGGGAGGAGGAGAAGAGGAAAGTGGGGAGGGGGAGGAGGTGGAGAAAAGGAAAGTGGGGAGGGGGGAGGAGAAGACGAGGAAAGTGTGGAGGGGGGAGGAGAAGAGGAAAGTGGGGGAGGGTGGGGAGGAGGAGAAGAGGAAAGTGGGGAGGGGGGGAGGAGCAGAAGAGGAAAGTGGGGAGGAGGCGAGTTTCTGGAATATACACCCCCTCCCCATCCCTTCACTCTCTTCAAATGGCATCACA
This sequence comes from Eptatretus burgeri, assembly GCF_056783735.1. Taxonomy (NCBI): domain Eukaryota; kingdom Metazoa; phylum Chordata; class Myxini; order Myxiniformes; family Myxinidae; genus Eptatretus; species Eptatretus burgeri. The sequence goes on from NC_140970.1 coordinate 21,489,625, forward strand.
GTGGACCCCGTACATGAGAAGGCTGAATGCCTCGATTCTATGTTTGCTTCCAAGTATTGTGCCCCCAACTCGCTTTCCGTAACCACCATCCCTCATCGCACACAACTGCTCCTGGACTCTGGTTACCAGGAAATTATCTACCTTCTCCGGTGCAAAAGCCTGTGATTCTGCAACTGGAGTGGACAGCATTAGCTCATGTGTCCTAAAAACCTGTTCTGCTGTTCTTGTACATCCTGTTTCTGCTCTTTTCACCCTCCCATTTGTCCTACATCATCTTCCATCTCCTTTGAAATCAGCCATCACCGCATGACATAAAAAGGTGGAAACAGCGATCCCCTTAACTTCAGACATATTAGCTTATTTCCAAGCCTCGTGTTGGCTTTGCAGTTAGGGTGGCTGACTTGTGATCATAGGGTCCTGAGTTCAAGCCCCGTTGGCCACTGAATTAATTACCAGGTGGGGTTGACTCAGCCCGTCATCCTTCTGAGGTCAGCAAAATGAATACCAGTGTACTAGTTATAGGGACACTGCATCAGCGGCATCCCTAACCAATGATGCAACCAGCAGTCATAAGGTTGCATTCGAAAGAGAGAGGGGGCATTTTTCAATTCAGCAAGGTCACGGAATCAATCATCGCAAATGACATAAAATCATTACTTTTCTCCAACGGCTTCATCTCAAATCACCAATTTAGGTTCAGCCACGATATTGGACATGCTGCTTCTGCTCTCTCAACAATGGATGGAATCCCTCATTGTCAGACATGATACAAGGGCTGTCTCTTGAGAAATATCTCGAGCTTTCAATAAAGTCTGGTAACTCGCCTTTCTCTCATCTCTCTGTGTACAGCATCCAAGGCCAACTCCACACTTAGCAAACTTCCTCTACTCATAGCCAAGATTTGGCTCAACAGAGTCCTTTCATATCCTCTCTCTCTCTATTACGGCTGGAGTGGCCTCAGGCTGTGTTCTGGGCCCAGTCCAATTCCGAATCTTCATTAATGATGTCTTTGACTGGAAAATCCCCTTTATTTGCTGATGATTCCACCTTCTGCTGTGACATCCCTTGATCATCCTTCGGACAGCCAGGCTGCAGTCTCTTCCCTCTCTTCAGACCTTGACAAAAATCACAAGCTGGTCAAACACTTGGAATATGTCATTCAATTCTTCCAAAACTCACACTCACTCTCTCTGAAAGGACCATCTGGAAAAATCCCTCACCCCTCCCCCAACATTCTCAACAATCCTCTTGAAGTTCAATCACTGAAACTCCTGGGTCTCCCTATCAGCCATGATCATTATTGGCCAGATTTCGAAGTTGGCCTGTAAAGCCAGTTGCCAACTGGGCATCCTGCATTGCACAAAGTCCTTCCTTGGCACACCTGAACTCTCCACCTACAAGGCCTCCATTCGCAGCTTGATGGAGTGCCATTTTCTCATCTCGGCTGGCACTCCTTCCTCACACCTTGCTATGCTCAATACTCTGGAAACCAAGGCCTTCAAGATTATTGGGATCTCCCACGATGAAGCCAAGCCTATGAGCCTATCACTTTCTCATCACAGACAGGTCGGTGATCTGTCTTCTACCTACTCCTTTCTGGTCTTGCACTCTGCTCTTTCCATGCTTTGCCCCCCCCCCATTCCTCCTCCCCCCTCCAGGTTTCTGCAGGGCATGTGGTCAAGCAACCCCCTTCTGGTTAAACTCCCAAAATCCTGAATCACTGCTCCTCTTTTTTTTCCCACCTGTGGAACCAACTTCCACATTTGCTTCAATATCAGTCTTCCCTCTCAGTCTTAAAGACAGCTGTTTACCACCATCTCAGATCACCTCCCCTCCCATCCAAAACCATGATCTTTTCTATCCCCTTTAACCCAACACCCTTCCAAATTTCCAGTTTTTTTTCCTTCCTGAGAGTTTGCTTCAAAATATCCATATTGTCAACCCGATGCATCCTCCCTTACCCCTCTTCCCCCACCACATCCATTGTTTAAAAGAGTACACCAAGTCTACCTCTATTTTGTCATTCAACTCTGCTGTTGGTGTTTCCCCCTTTCTACTGTTGTGTCCCGATTAATTAATCGTTTTAGATCTTCCAGGAGCCTTGACTCTGAAAAAAAAAAAAAAAATTAAAAAACAAGGAAAGGGGGGAGGAGGAGGAGGAGGAGGAGGAGGAGGAGGAGGAGGAGGAGGGGGAAAAGAGGAAAGAAAAGGGAGGAGAAGGGAAGGGGAGGGTACAATAACCAGTAAGTCAGAGGGTTGGATTTGGTCAGGTAAATAGCAGTAGAAAGGAGTAAAAGTATGGGTGGGGTTGTTATAAGGTTGGAGTGCATCACCTGTATGAAGCCATGAAGGGAAGAGTGGGATTGAACAGCCTCAGGAAGGTAGTTCCTCACACGTGAAAAACAAGTAAAAAGACAAAATGTCATAGTCCCCGTTGTTGTAGTGATTTTGCTGTATAGAGTTAAAGGGTTAGCCCATATTTATGTGAAACTAAAATGGCCGCCAGTCTACCAGTCGACCATCTTTGATCAGATCAGAAAATAAAGTGAGGTGCACATGTATGCCATCATGAACTGTGCTTGTGCCACGTCTTAACAATCAGACCATGCACGTCTGAGAAATTGATGGGGACACATTTAAGTAAGAAAATGGCCGCCAGTTGGCCATCTTGGATGTGACCGATAAACAATGAGGTGCATATGTAAGCCATCATTCATTGTTCGTGAAGTTTGAACATTGGTAAATGGTTGTCTGAGAAATGGTTGAGGACGTGTTCAACATCAGGTTAAAAAAAAAAAAAAAACTAAAATGGCCGCCAGTCGGCTATCTTGGATCTGAACTCGAAAAAAATGATGTGCAGATGTACGCCATCACGTGTTGTCTTTTTGCCAAGTACGAATAAAATCAGTCCATACAAGTCAGAGATATGGTTGCGGTCGAGATCAAACCCATAAGCCCCCATTTTGGATGAAGTCCAACAGGGGCTAATGATAGATGAACAACAGTGTGGAAGGGTGCAGTGAACCTGCATTTTGGAAGTTTAATCAGTAGTAGTTCACTGAAAGTACCTGGAGGAGTTGGGGGAGGTCAGAGGGCTGAGAGCAGGAGAAGCTAAACTTGAGTCTGATGTGAGAGCAACAGCCATTGTGCTTCTGACTCATCACTGGAGATTGCAAAAAACATGGAGTGCTCTGGATTCCAGGGATTCCAGGAGAGTCAGATGTAATGCTGGGTCCCTGCCCAAAGGGGAGAGCAGTACTCCATTGAGCAATCGGCAGTGAGCAGTTCTGATTTGTCAACTACATACTTGAAATGGAGAATGCCTCACTTGTGCCTGGCTTTGGGGGCCAACTTTTCAATATGTTCAGCCCAGGAGATATCATGGCTGATGGGTGAGGCCGAGAAGTTCAAGAGACTGTACAAGAGACAAGATACTTTCCATGGAACTAGGTAGTTGGGTTTATTTTATGATCCTTCAGGAACAACAGGGTGAGAATGAAATTTTCCAGCATCAAGACATGTTCACTTGTCAGATCAATATCAAATAAATTCAAGATCAGCAGAGTGACACAGGTACTGCCTGTCAGTGTGATGAGTATGGGGTGAGGGAGAGTGGGAGAGAGGGGGAGAGCGAAGGGTGGAGAGGTGTTATCTGCAAAAACAGATTGTTTTTTCAGAGCATCAGAAATTGGTTATCGAGATGAGGAAATAATACTGGCCTCAAGACTCTGCCTTGAAGCACTTTAACCTCCAATGGGAGAGGATTGTTCCATTCATAGCAACACATTAACTGTGCAAGAGCCCAGTGTAGGCTTTACAGTGAGGGTGGCCGACTTAAGATCTTAGGGTCTTGAGTTCAAGCCCGTGTTAACCATTGAATTAACACCAGGTGGGTTGACTCAGCCTGTCATCCTTCTGAAGTCGGCGAAATGAGTACCAGTGTGCTGGTAACGGGGCATTTCATCAGCAGCATAGCCACAACCCCAGAAAATGATGCAGCCAAGAGCTTCATATGAATAAATAAACAAACAGTCATAGACTGGTACTTACGAAAGTCATCTTGACCTCTGATGTTGTCTAATAAAAGCTATCTCTAGAGAAGGTAGCGACGCAAACCAGAAGTTTCTACGATGATTCTGTACCAAACCATCAAAAATCGAATGTTTGACCTCACTGTGACCTTGACCGTTGACCGATTTTGACCAAAATCTAATCAGCGCTAGCCATCATGCTCCTGAATCACGTGGTGTAATTTGACATTGGCAGCTTCTTCCGTTCGAGTTATCTGTACCAAACCATCAAAAATCGAATATTTGACCTCAGTGACCTTGACCGTTGACCGATTTTGATCAAAATCTAATCAGCGCTAGCCATTACCCTCGTGAATCACGTGGGGTAATTTGACATTGGTAGCTTCTTCCGTTCTCGAGTTATCATGCCTACAAACAAACAAACAAACAAACAAAAACGGAAGTCATCAATATACTTACGAAATCTTTAGATTTCGTAAGTAACAAGCAAACACACAAACAAGCAGTCATAGACTGGTACTTACGAAATCGTCAACTTGACCTCTGACCTTGTCGAATAAAAGCTGTCTCGAAAGAAGGTAGCGACGCAAACCAGAAGTTTCTACGATGATTCTGTACCAAACCATCAAAAATAGTCACGTCGACGGAAGCAAAAATCTCCATTTCTCCACGCAATTATTTAATATTATTTTATTAATGTCACAAAACCGTAATAGTCGGCCATCCACCAACAATCTTTACATAATCCAACGGCGTAGCGAGTCAGGCATGCAACAATAACCTTTATTCGGATAAAAATGACTTTTAAACACCATCTTTATCGAAAACACAGTCAGCGCACACACGCAAAACCATACGTGACTCGACGCATCTGCTCGAGCGCGCTGCACCACGTTACGACCCGTGACGCGCGAGTGAAATATTTTACATACAATCTCAAAACGTCTCCAAAACATCCGATTTTTACCAGAATTTCGAAAACCGAGTTTTAAGCGTCCTAAGCGATTGCAAAAACCGAAGACGAAATGAAAATCGAAGTTAAAACAAACTCATAACGTCGAGCGAAGCAAAAAATACTCCATTTATCCACATGAATTTACGGAATTATGTTTGACCTCACTGTGACCTTGACCTTTGACCGATTTTGACCAAAATCTAATCAGCACTAGCCATCACCCTCCTGAATCACGTGGTGTAATTTGACATTGGTAGCTTCTTCCGTTCTCGAGTTATCGTGCCTAAAAACAAACAAACAAACTAATAAACAAACAAACAAACAAACAGAAATGGAAGGCATCAATATACTTATGAAATCTTAAGATTTCGTAAGTAGTAAACCAATGTCACCCACAGGGTGACCTGTATCTTGCCAAAAGGTGACCACGTGTGACTTCTTTAAGGTCACACTGAGGTGAACACAGCTGCTATCCACCAGGAGCGACTCCTTGAGGAATATCTGCCTACGAGAGATTCCGATGAGAATCGTTCTACAGAGCAACCATGAAAAATATGCATTTGCCTCATAACGTCACCAAATGACGTCATAATGTCTCAAGCTTGACATATCTAGAAAGCACTCAGAGGTGTTCAATTTGAGGTACTACACGATATGGTTCCTAAAACTTAAAAATTTGACCGTGGGGTCAAATATGTTTGACCTTAGGCGCGAACCATGAAGGTCAAGGCACATCGCCACCAAAAATTAATCAGCTGAGCGCCAGACCATGAACTATATTCCCATGAAGGTTGAAGATGATCCGATCAAAATTACTCAAAAAAATAAGGGTTTCGTCGACTCCCCTGATTTGCGACAAAGTGACCTTGACCTTTGACCTTCAAAATTTTATGCGCTGAAAGGGGATCTCTATAGGCCTCTGATATGCGAAGTTACAAAAATTTCCAATGATAACTGTGCTCTGCAGAGTGATTTATACATGATTACAGACCAATATATATATATATATATATATATATATATATATATATATATATATATATATATATATATATATATATATATATATATATATATATATATATATATATATATATATATATATATATACATATATATATATATATATATATACATATATATATATATATATATATATATATATATATATATATATATATATATATATATATATATATATACATATATATATATACATATATATATACATATATATATACATATATATATATATATATACATATATATATACATATACATATATATATATATATATATACATATATATATATACATATACATATATATATATATATATATACATATATATATACATATACATATATATACATATATATACATACATATACATATATACATATATACATATATATACATACATATACATATATACATATATACATACATATATACATATACATATATATATATATATATACATATATACATACATATACATATACATATATATATATACATATATATATATATATATATATATATATATATATATATATATATATATATATATATATATATATATATATGAAGGTCAAGGCCAATCGCCACCAAAAATTAATCAGGTGAGCGCCAAACCATGAACTATATTCCCATGAAGTTTGAAGACTATCCGATCAAAATTACTCAAAAAATAAGGGTTTCGTCGACTCCCCTGATTTGCGCCAAAGTGACCTTGACCTTCAAAATTTTGTGCACTGAAAGGGACCTCCTATAGGCCTCTGATATGCGAAGTTACAAAAATTTCCGATGATAACTGTGCTCTGCAGAATTTTTTATACGTGATTACAGACAAACAAAGAAACAACAAAAAAAAAATACAAGCTGACAAACATATCTTGCAAAAACTTCGTTTTGGCAAGATAAACAGAAACGGAACTGATTAATATACTTCGATTTCGTAAGTAACAAACAAACAAACAAACAGAGGACGGAAGTCATCAATATACTTACGAAATGTTTAGATTTCGTAAGTAACAAACAGAACGGAACCGATCAATATACTTCGATTTCTTAAGTAATAATTGTGCAGGCAGAGGAAGTCAGAAATCCCAGTCAGGTGGCGGCCTTGTATGCCAGAGTTCACAAGCTCAACAAGCAGAGAAGGCTGCTTGAGATATGTAAACAGAGACAGTCCTGACCTCTCCTTTGAGATATTGGGTCTCTAACAGTTTGGGTTATATCCAGGTGCAGTACACATCGAGTCAAGTGACCTGGACATAACCCAAACTGTTGGTTAGGGATCGAGTTTGAAAATAGGCAAGACTGTCGGGAACAATCATGGATTCCATCTTTTAATGGCAAGTAAGCTTACTGACCTGCGCTGAAGATCTGCCTTTGCACCCTTCTTGTGAATGAGAGCGATGTGATGTGGACAGACTTCCAGGCACATCGGAGGTGGTCAAAGAAGAATAGGTTCAAGAGAGTACACAAAACAGAAGCAAGAGCAGCATTTGAGAACATGGGTACTGATGCCATTGCTCATGAATAGTTGAGGCTGGCCAGAACTTCCTCGACCTTCACGAGTATGAAAGAGTCAAGAAAGCAGTGGGTGTTTGAGCGTAAGATGGGGAATGGGCGGATGGGTTTGGGAACACGAGATTGAGCTAAACATTTGCCTTGTCTTATGTGGAGTCTGATGTGAGGCCATTTGAAGTGAGGGAGGGTTGAAGGGGAAGCATACACTTGAGATGGATTTGAAAAGTCACCAGGACTGAGCAAGTTGAATAGTTGGAGAGTTCAACTATGATGTTTTCTGGCTTTTTCTAAGGATGGACACTCATGATGCATGCTTCGTGGAGTGAACCAAAGTTGCCCTCGGTCGGTTATGCCTTCCATGTTGAGAAAGCAAGTTACTCGACCACAACTGCTTCTTTTATATATTTAGTGTACCAATGTCATGAGGATGAATACGATGGCCACAGATGGGATGCGACAAACTGGTGCATGATGATGAATCAACATCAGATGCTATGATGGAGATGGCAGCCCATTCCTTTTGTGAAAGGACAGATTGTAGTCTCTGCGAGTTGGCCTGTGCAACCAACCAAGTTATTTGGTGTTCAACTTCCACTCCAACGGCAGCCAGATATATAAGCTTCAACAAGAAAGTGATCAGAGGAGGAAAGTGAGAGGTTGGATGGAAAGTTGGTCATTACCAGGTGCAGAAAGGAGAACATTCCAGTTGTACAAATCTGGCTTGGGAAATTTGAGGCCCCGCGAGGAGGAGTGATGCAAGGGACCCATCGGCCATTTTGGAGTTAATGCCATACAGCACTATTTTAACCCTTCCCCTATCATCATCATATCATTAAAAAAAATGTCGCTTACATCACTCCTCCTCGCGGGGCCTCATTTACAGATGGGTTCAAACCCACATCAATACCATGGCTGGTTGTTGCAAAGCTAAAACCCAGTGAGATGGCATGCTGGCACTTGAAATTTCCACACTTGAGGAATAGAGAGAACTGGGAAGGATGTTAACAAGTTGATCCATTTTAGGAAGTTAATAAAGTTGAAAACCTGCAACTTATTTTAATCCAAAGCTAATATATGACATGGCATTAGTCGAGGCCTTACCTGTAACTTTGGCTTTAAATGGGCTTCCTACAATATGATAAGGCCCTCCAAACTTGATGGAGATGAGATAACTGCCTGGTGCCATTGGCACATATGTTACTCGATAGCCCTCTGGCACCTCGACACAGTCCATCTTAACCTTGGATGGCCCATCAATAGTGACAGAGAGGGTTCCTGGTCCTGTTCTGCTTGTGTCAACAGTGAACTCTGCAGTCGCACCTGGGGCAGAAACAAGAGTATAGGCCTGCATTTTAAGATTTTTTTTCTTCTATAATCTGTAACATGAAACAATACAATACAAGGCCAGTAACAAAAATAATACACATCAAAATATATAAAAGCCCTGTGTATTTATTTCTCCATCATGCTGGAAGTGACCTCATGTTCCTGGAAGTGACGGCACATTCGTCACTGAAAGGGAGCACAGGCAACATCAGTGTTTGCACCATTTGCCATTTTGTTTTCATTCAGTAAAGGTGAATTTATGTCGTTCAAAACTTTTACTACGAATCTGAATTTGGGTTCATTGCATGACCATGCCCATTGTTCTCACCCACAACGCTGGAGTTGAGACGTAAGTAATTTTACTCAGTCATTTGAAATCGAGTTTTCATTTTGATAATAAATATATTTCGAAAATGATCTTACTTTTCTTTCTTGAACAAAAGTGAATTCACAAGCCGAAGAGATATTCTTTATAACTGTGCTGTGATAGTGGTGATTGGGAAGGAGGGGGGGGGACGGGGCGTCATTGTGACAGGCTTTATACGAGTATATAATACTGTCGTGTCCACTGCGGTTAACACCGACCTGGACGGATAGCCAAGCAACCTAAATCCTTGGAGATTATGGCACGTGCAGGATGGAAGACGGCGGAGCACATGTTTATCCTCGAACCCACAACGAACAAACAAACACAAGGAAATTCAACAAACAATGGTTTAATAAACATAAATCAAAGAGTTATAAATGAAGATTCATCAAAGCGCGAGGTAATGAAAAGTGAGGCAAACTAAAGCCTAATTTGAGACGTCTCCACTCAGTCACAAAAACAAACAAGGGGATAGATGAAAAACAAAAATCCTCCCTTTATGCCGGTACTCAGTTTTATATCCAGAGATGACCCACAGCTCCCTCTAAGTTCCAGGCACACACGCACGCACGCACGCACGCACACTTGGTGTGTGGAGCTTTCTCCTTGATCATACAAGGTGATTGCTGAGGCTCCGAGATAAGGCCAAGAGAATGCTCCTCTTCTCTCCTTCTAAAACGGTACAAACTTCACGACCCAGCCGAACAGTCAATGGCTAGCGTCTTGCTCCAGCACGCGAGCAAATTCAAACACGAACAACGAGAATCGTGCTGCAATTTCATCGTGCTGAGAGGGACCAGAGCCTTACTCTTTGCTTACAACCACCCTCTTGTCTCTCGAGCACCTTCTCCTTCTAAAGTCATCCCGACCAATCATCAACCTCAGGGGGTGTGGCTTGCCGTTAGGAAGCCAGGAAGATGGGGTTTTTGCCCGCTTGGAAACTTGGAAACGTTTGGCTTTGTTGTTGTTGTTGTTGGTGTAAGAACATGTAGTTCTTTTATTTCTGCCTTTGTAAATGCAAAAACATAGGAAAATGTCACAGGGGGGCAATCACATGCTGGGAGAAACTAGCCTTAAAACTTACCAAGATAACACAGCACCACCCCGATGTGGTTACACATAAACAGGCCTAAGCTGACTGTTTTCCCAACTTAATTTACATCGACATGTCTCCTACTTGTCCACGGACCATGCTATACTGTACAATCCCATCTTTGCTATGAAATTTTTCCATCTACCCCAAAAACATAACAATACACTTGTTTGCCCGTTCATTTGTGTGCAACACTCTTCCAGGCTTTGCCCCTCAGCGCAGACTGACTCATATTCTGTGTCGTTAGTTTACAGCCTCAAAAACAGCAGAACCCCCCCCCCCCCACAAGGAAGGAGAAAGCAAGTTCTTGTGATTGTGAATGCAGGTAAGAAATGCACCGAAAATGGCAATCTTGTGAAGCTTTAAACCACAAAAGCACACTCTAAACCATAAATAAACCATATAAACCGCTCGAAACCACAAAAGCAGCTAGTACTGAGAGAAGCTGCGAGAAGCTGAATGGAGAGTCCAATAAGCACGCAGCTACACCTGGTCACAAGGTGATAAAGGCCGAAAGGTGGGGAAGCAAAGCAATAATCACCACTGCAGTCAACACATTTCTGCCAATGTTCATGTAGTTTTGTGATGCAATCATGTTAGAACTGTGCGTTCAGCCGACAGAACCGGTACTTCACAGCAGCCTTGATATCATCTTTGGGGAAGAGATGAAAATCTGATGGAGCATGCTGTACGATAGTGAAACAGGTGACAAATTGCTTCAGTTATTCCGCAAGGCCCACAGGCCGCCAAAACAGCGTCTCGCAACCAGTCACATCCCCAATGGACACCCTGAAGCACCAGACACCAGGAATGGGATCCGGAGAGCAAGGAGAATGGCGCAGAAGCCCCATGGGATGTGGAGGCAAGAGTCACCACAAGGCATGCAGTACATGGAGTGAAGAGGCTCGTTGGATAGCGGAAACACGGGCTGCCATGAAGCCCCACAATTCGAGGCCAACAGGTTATCCAGGTGTCATTTTGGTCATCTCCAGCGGATATATATGAAGATAAATGAATATTTTTTTTTCCATGAAGGCTGAGTTAGGCACAATAGAGTGATAAAAATAATAATAATAATAATAAAATCCAACAAAATATTTTGTGCCTGAAACACCACGTCACTCACCGATCTATCTCTGAAAGTTTGCCGAAGATCTTTTGGCCATCTCTGAGGAAAATTGTGACACAGCAGAAACATCTCTCGTATAGGAAAGATACTGATAAGCAATGTTTGTTTCTTGTCCTTCCCACCCCTTTCTTTAAGGGACTGTGTTTTTCCGACCGGCATGTCCAGCCTTGTGTGCAGTTCAGATTTGGAAATGGTAAATAATGGCGCGAGTAATACTGTAGCCATTCTAAAATAGGCAAGAAAACCTGAGAACCGAGTTGAACCAAGGGCTATCGCCCCTCACCATTTTCGACGCACCTCCAAATGAGCCTCAGAGGAACAACAGGAAGTCAACAACTGAAAACAGAGCACCAACGGTGCATCGCAGCAATGTGCCAAAGAGATATTTGAGGCTTCAAGAGCAGACAATCAATCAATCCATCGGGACCATACTCTGTGCAGAGCATTGGTGTTGTCTAAGCAGTCTCCTTGGCTATCGGGCACGATCCTGGACGGGCCACCACTCTGACACAGGATACCAGCAAGCTGGCACTCATTTTGCCGACCTCAGAAGGACGACAGGCAGAGTCAACCCCACCTGGTATTAATTCAATAGCCAAGGGATATTTGAACTCAGGATCTTAGGATCCTAAGCCCACCACCCTAACCATTATGCAAACACCAGGCATGCAAGAGCTGATGGACACGCGGATAACAGCACTTCCAAGTGGAAATGAGTCAAGAACAGCAAGGGAGCATGAGAACAGAAGACAGGAGGAAGAGGCCACAGCACTGCTGAGAAAGAATGAGTGACGAACAACTTGAGTACATGGGAGCTGAACAGAGGGGACAGCAAAGCCTGAGACAAATAGTTCAATTGTCAGGACAACAATAATGAACCACCTTACAATCTTGGCCAGATGACTAACATGTCAACACTGTGGTGCACTCCAATTTCCTGATGAAAGCTTGAACTGTTGCCACAATGGAGACGTTGCCTATTCCAGTCGCCTCTTGGTCAAAAAGCACTTTTCAGTGATGATTCCTCTCAAGTAAATAACTTCAGAACCAACATATGCAATTACAACAATGCTTTTTCATTTGCTTCCTTTGGGGCTCAAACTGGTTTTGCATGTAGGGTGAGATATCAACGTGTGTGCCACCCCTCTGATGGACATTAACCCTCTGGAGCCCACGAAATGTTCTGGGTGAACAAAAAATTAACCCCTGGGGCTCTAGAGGGTTAAACTAGGTGTTCTGTCTGCAAGTATTACGTTTTGGCTGCATTACCTCAAATGGCTGCAGAGCTGACACTGCACGCGAAAAGGCTGAATACCTAAACTCAGTGTTTGCTTCTCAATCTTGTGTCCCAAACTCATTGCTTTCTGTATCCACCTTATCCAGTCACACCCAGCTGTTCCTGAACTCCCTGTAAATTTCTCCCAACAAGGCGAGTTTGTTGTCGAACCTCAACTCTGATTCTGCAACCCGTCCAGACGGCATCAGCACTCTTGTCCTAAAAAACCTGCTCTGCTGCTCTTGCTCACCCTCACTCTGTTATACTCACCCTCCCATTTGCTCAAGGTCACCTGCCTTCTGCTGGGAAATCAGCAAACATTACCACTCTGCATAAAAAAGGTGCAAAAACAGATCCCTGTAACTTCAGACCAATCAGCCTTCTCTCAATTACCACCAAGGTCATGGAATCCATCATCGCTTCTGACATTAAATCCTTCCTCTTCTCCAATGGCCTGATTTCAGATCATAAATTTGGATTTAGACCAGGCCACTCAACCCTGAACATGCTACTTCTGCTTTGCCAACAATGGATGGAGGTCCTCAATGCCAGACATGAGATCAGAGCCATCCCCCGAGACATATTGCGAGCTTTTGATACAGTCTGGCATCCCGCCCTGCTCATCAAACTGTCTTCTTATGGTATCCAATGCAATCTCCACTCATGGCTCACGGACTTCCTCTCCTGTCACAGTCAACGCGTGGCTCTTGATGGAGTTCTCTCATCTCTTCCAATCCAGGCTGGAGTTCAAGGCAGTGTTTTAGGCCCTGTGCTTTTTCTGGTTTTCATCAATAATCTCTTTGCTGACGACTCCACCCTCTACTGTACGATCTCTCATCCCTCTGATCGGCAGGCAGCAACCTCTTCACTCTCTGCAGACCTGGATAAAATCACAACCTGGTCAAACATGTGGAACATGTCTTTCAATCCTGACAAATCTCACACTCTCACTACGTCTCTCTGAAAGGACCATCTGGAAACCCACACCCCCCTCCCAACACCTACTTTCTCAACAATTTCCCTTGAAGAAGTCCTATCATTCAAGCTTTTGGGTCTCACTATCTGCTATGATCTTTCCTGGAAAAGCCACATCTCCAAGCTGGCTTCCAAAGCCAGTTGCCGACTGGCATCCTCCATTGTGCAAAGTCCTTCCTTAGCACAGTTGAGCTTCGTACAATTTTCAAAGCTTTCATCCAGTCTGATGGAGTACTGCTCTCATCTCCTGAGTGGTGCTCCTGCCTCACACCGAGCTCGACTTCACCCTGTGGAAACCAAGGCTTTTAGGATCATTACTGCCTCCCGCATAAGATCATTTTAGGATTTAGGATCAGAAGGCAGAAACTTTTGGAGACGCACATGTGGGCAACTCCTTCCCCCTATGTTGCGACATTGACATGGCACATGCAGTAATTTTCACAATATATATCTTAATTCATTTCCTTGTCAAGCTGCTGACTCCTGATTTACCCATCAACTTACCCTTGTCCTCTGCTAAAAATAAAAATAAAAAATAACTGCTTTAATGAATGTGCTTACCTTACTTATAGTTTCATTGTGATCCTTTTTCAAGTGTCCTCATATTTCAAATTATTTTATATAAATGTCAGATGTAAAATCTCAGCGTCATTTTCCAGTTGCATTTAAAAAAAAACAACAAAGTTTTCTTCTTTCTAAGTGCTCTGATGTTTATAGCCGATTGCCCATGCTGCATAGGACAAAAACGTAAGAGCAGGCATGTGTGTATGCATATGCACAAACCCACTTGTCCCCACTCCTACCCAAGATATCAGAAGTTACAAGAGCAAGAATTGCTTTGCAATACATGTCCCATCCATCCAATGGGACCATACTCTGTGCAGAGCGTTGGTGCTGCCTAAGCAATCTCCATGACTATTGGGCACAATCTTGGACGGGTCGTCACTCCGACACAGTATACCAGCAAGCTGGCACTCATTTTTGCCGATCTCGGAAGGATGACAGGCAGAGTCAACCCAACCTGGTATTAATTCAACAGCAATGTGGGATCCTCAAATCCCAAGCACACCACTCTAGCCAACACCAGGCAATTGTCCCCAACCGGTCCCAATGAACGTTCGAGAGATAAAAATTAGATTGTATTTAATGCACACTTGAGCTGATAACAGAACCAAAATGGAGAACAAGAAGCTCTCTAACCGTGTTTGGGTCTATTCAGCAAAAATAAAAGGAAAAGCAATTTGCATTAACTGATATATTTTGTAAACTCGAAAGCAATAAAGAAAGACAACTCGAATAACAAACGGCAAATAAGAATTAGTTTGCTTTAACGCATGCTCAAGCCGATACCGGAAGCACAATGAAGAAGAAGAAACTCTAACCCACCACGTTTCGTTCGTTTCATGGCTTTGCCCATTTCATATTAAACAAGAGCTCAAGTGAGCAAAATATATGCCCGAACAAGAAGGTATATACAGAATTGTGCTACTACATGGAAAACAGCATCCTGGCTGCCATGGCAACCACTTTAGATGACGAACGTATGTCGCGACACACCGTCTCTATAGTCTGTACTTATGTACAAAATATGAAATGTGAAAGTTGAAAACTTTGGGAGTTACAGTGCAGACAGGAATGGACGGGCGGACGGAGACAGACAGACAGACACAGATGGACAACCGGTATCACATAATACGCCCCGACATATATATATATATATATATATATATATATATATATATATATATATATATATATATATATATATATATATATATATATATATATATATATATATATATATATATATATATATATATATATATATATATATATATATATATATATATATATATATATATATATATATATATATATATATCGGGCATATAAAAATAACCCAATGTACGTGCATGAAACAAAAACATGTGTACGTCTTATGTGGATATATAATACATCGTGGTTATATACCTGGGATTATTCAAATTGCACTGGGCCATGGACTCACACCCACGCCTCTGGCCTGAGGTCTGCCAATCTGTGCTGCTTCATGCAATGGGAACATGATTTTATTGGGGTGTAGTGAAGTGAGCTGTCCAGCCAATGGGTGTAAAGCATTGGGGTGGAGTTAGGGCAGCTGAAAACTGACCCATTATCATGTGATCTTTTCCATGCCCAAAAAGGGTATACCTCTGAAAAATTGACGAAACACCCTGAAACTCGAACTTATTCTACAACTTATCATAATAAAGCCATATACCAACTTTCATTTGAATATGTTAAAGGGTTATGGGGGAGAGGGGGTGCAGGGGGGGGGGGGTTGGAGCCTGAAAAACCACAGGTGGGACGGATGGACGGACAGAAGGAGAGAAAACCTATAGTTCCCTCCAGTGAAACCAGTAGGAGACTAATAACCCATGCCACTCCCCTGACATTTCTGATTAGGTATGGATCATCGGTGTACATCAAGTGCTTATTGTTTGATTGGCTCACAGACATTTCCTATATATTGATGCCAATTATATATTCAGATGCACAAGGTTTACAAACATCTAAGATTAAAATTATTAACTCAAATTAATGTTGCTTCAGCAGCAGGAGCAAAAACCAAGATGTAAACACTACACTCTATCATGTAATGCTTGGTGTCTCAACCCACCTGTGGTGCCTCCCTCAAGACCCAGCCCATATGCCAGGACCTGTCCAGGATCCCCAGAATGCCCTGGTTCTCCAACACGCACACGGAATGGACTGCCAGGAATGTGACTTCCATTGAATTTCACAGCGAGTGTATGCTCGCCATTTTCCCGGGGTATGAACCGCACTGCATATTTGTCTCCAAGAGTGGCCAGTATCACAAGGAAGGAAAAGAGACGAAGGCACAGTTGAAAACATCCCATATAGTTCACATAAATTAAGACTTAAGGCAGAGTTTTGGATTTTTCTTTAAATGGATTAATTCCAGGCTAACTCAACCAAACAGTAGGATCACATCAACATTTGTTTAAAAAAAATGATTCAAGAACAGCAAGACAGCATTTTATGAAAAAAATATAAAGATTAAAAAAATTAAAATGAAATAGGATATTAAAAAAACAAAAACAAAACCAAAAACTTACCATGTTCGAGCTCGGATACGTGGCACTCTTCTATAGCTCCTGAAGGTGCGTGGACTTTTGCATCAATGAGACCTTTTGCACCATTGAGGTGAACTGCAAATGATGCTGGATAGTTGACCTTTAACCCCGATTCCTATTGGGTAAAAAGCCAGAGTAGTTTCCAACAACTTTAGCAAAAGTTTATCAGCAGTTATTTTTTTCCCCACCATTGTGTTTTTGATGAAGTTGCTACTCTTGTGCATTGTATTGAAACTGGAAACTTCAACCATGTGGTCCAATAAACGAAAGTCTAGCATCGAATATTGTTTGTATACCAGAGCCCAATCACCCGCCTCGGCCTGAGACACCAGAGAAGCGTTTGCAAGCAGCACAAATCACCAGATTCTCCCTCGATACATCCAGAAAACCCTGTCTCCCAACCCTCATTCACCTGCCAAATCCCATCCATGGAAGAGCAAGAAGCAAAAAGTGAAAGAGGTAGAGGATAACAAAGAATTGTCTCCTCGTTGGAGAAGTACTGCAAGCTTTTAATTTTCTCCAGAAGATAAAAAAAAAAGAAGAGAAATGATACTTTGCACATTGGCTGTGGAACTGCAACAAACAAAAGCCAGCTAAGAGGATGAGGCAGGTGAGGAGGTTTTGTTTTGGGTATTTTGTGCTGGGCTAGGCGGCAATGTGGTATGCCGAGCCACACAAACGCTCCTCTTGTGCCTCACCTGAAGGCTGGCGACGGTGAGGAGTCGTGCGTCGTCGGAGCAGGCGACGGCCGGCACTAGGAAGGGGCTTTCAGGAATATGATCATCATTGAACTTCACCGACACCTCATAGTCACCTGTGTGCAAGGAAAGTAGGGATTTGGCAAAGTGTTAACAATAAGACAATCTTCTTCAAAAACTGAAATGTTCCATAAGAACTGTCAAAGTTTGAAAAGACCTGTACATTTATACTTTTTGAAAAAGCACAAAGTTAAAATCGACGGTATTGTTGCCAACAAAATTTTCACCCAGTTTTTACCCCTAAAAACCACCTTTTACTCTCATGACCCCACATTTTACCCTTACAACCACCCACCTGGTTCTTCAACAACATAGGAGACCCCACAGGAACCATCCTTGCGATCCTCAAATGAAATGTCCGCCTTGCTCGGACCCTCGACAGCGATAGACAAACCACCTGCCCCAGCCTCCCTCGTCCAAATGCTGAATTCAGCTACAAAATAATATCGTGGTAGGAGCATAAGGACAGTTTGTGAGGAAGAGTACATGAAAGATTAAGTATAACAGGGTATAGGAAAACTTTTGCCATACTTACCAGGTATTCCCGTTTCCACATGCTCCAGTCCTGGACCACCAGCACGCACTTTGTGGGGTCCTCCTTCACCCATTGGTCCAACAGTGAATTGGAAGGGACTGCCTGGGACGTGCCTGTCACGATACTTGACGCTAACAGAGTGTGGGCCGATTTCAACCGGAACGAAGCGGACACCGTAAGTTCCATCACCACCATCCTTAATCTCGGCTGGTTGTACATGCCCTGATGGGCTTGTCACTTCTGCTGACAGGTCCGCCTTGTCGATTTCTGGTACAAGCAAACATGAAGCAAAACAATCATCTTACGTAATATTAACTGTCTGGACTTTCAGCGTTTCATTCTGCTCCTTGGACAATTTATCCTGAATGTTTTTTATGTACACATTTTTATTGAAAAAAAATTAAGTAATGTTTTAAAACTTATATTGGGTTCTTTTTGTAAAGACCAGTATTTTTTTTTTAAACTTTATCACCAAAAGATGAAAACTCAAAACTCTCTTGCTTCTTAGAGTGGTTGAAGCAAAGATCAAGAGTGGAATATTTTTCTCTCATAAATCGGACTTGACGAGCCATTTTAAGAAGCTGTGAAGAAAAATATCAGGAAGAGAATAAAGCAGAGTGAGAGGGGCATTGGTTAGATTTTAAAAGCAGCAAAGTTCGCAACATCGGCACACGTCACACCTTACCTCCATATGCCTGAGTACAGCAAGCACAGCGGTAGGAAGGAGAAGGAAAATATAGGTGGGAGAGGCAGAGGGCACAAAGGTTAGCAGCTGGATTCGAAACAAGACCACAAATGGAGGAAGCCTAAGAAATAAACTCGCATGACAACGAAGGTCAACAGTTTCAAGCATTTGATACTTTTTAGTAATACACTTGGTCTTCTCTTCCCATTGGCGATGTGTGCTTTCTTCTTCAAAGACAGCTATATCAACACTCAGTAAGACAGCAGGAAAAATAAATAAACAAGCAGTCATAGACTGGTACTTACGAAATCATCAACTTGACCTCTCACCTTGTCTAATAAAAGCTGTCTCTAGAGAAGGTAGCGATGCAAACCAGAAGTTTCTACGATAATTCTGTACCAAACCATCAAAAATCGTAACGTCGACCGAAGCAAAAATCTCCATTTCTCCACGCAATTATTTTATATTATTTTATTAAAGTCACAAAACCGTAATATTCAGCCATCCACCAACAATCTTTACATAATCCGACGGCTCAGCGAGTCAGGCATGCGAGGATAACCTTTATTGGGATAAAAATGACTTTTAAACACCATCTCTATCGAAAACACCGTCAGCGTGCACACGGAAAACCTTTACGTGACTCAACGATGCGTCTGCTCGAGCGCACTGCACCACATGACAAGTGACGCGCGAGTGAAATATTTTTTATACAATCTTAAAACGTCTCCAAAACATCCGATTTTTACCAGAATTTCGACAACCGAGTTTTAAGTGTCCTAAGCGATCACAAAAACCGAAGACAAAATTGAAATCGAAGTTAAAACGAACTCGTAACGTTGAGCAAAGCAAAAATACTCCATTTCTCTACATGAATTTACGGAATTATGTTTGACCTCACTGTGACCTGACCTTTGACTGATTTTGACCAAAATCTAATCAGCACTAGCCATCGCCCTCCTGAATCACGTGGTGTAATTTGACATTGGTAGCTTCTTCCGTTCGAGTTATCGTGCCCACAAACAAACACACAAACAAACACACAAACAAACACACAAACAGAGGACGGAAGTCATCAATATACTTACGAAATCTTTAGATTTCGTAAGTAATAAAAAGATCTTCAGTGGCATCAATGGAATAGTTCCATGACTCATTCACACAATCGCGAATCACCTAATTTTAGTCAAGGTACCTTTTTGAGATTGAAAGCCGATTTAAACGAGTGACGATGGACTGGTATCAGTTGATCAAGGATAATTTCCATATGTAATATGCAAAAGAAGAGGGTGTATTAATCAAGATAATTTTTTTGACAAGAATGTTGAGGATGGAAGAAATTTGAAAAAAAAAAGAAAAGAAAAAGGTCAAGATGAGACTAATAATGCGATGGGAATGTAAAGGAGAGGATTATATACTCACGTCCCCAAATTAATCAAATTAATGTACGAGCTCCTCCAGGATACTTAAGTCCTGTGAAGATGCAATGAAGTCACATGACAAAACACTGACCTGGAATTTTGAGGGTCACATCACAAACACTGCCCACAGATGCAACAGAAGGCTCTCGCTGCCTTCGTGTCACCATCTGACGCAACCGCCCCTCCCCAGTCACCTTCACACTAAATGGGCTGCCTGGAAATCACAGACCAATGGTCATCAAATTGAAATTATTAGTCTTTAGCTCTTTTCAAAACAATACGAGTTTTTCCAATGACAAAACCATCAGCAAATTAAATGTGCACCTGGCACGTGCTCATCAGCAAATTTGATGCTGACAATGTAGTTTCCTGGTTCCATAGGGCAATAAGATATGCGGCATGTTCCATCTTCCAAGTCCTCACAGTTGATATCAACCTTGCTTGGGCCTTCGATGGCGAGGCTTAACCCACCATAACCTATCAAAAATCAACAGTTTAGATGACAAAATTTGGAGTTTGTATCCAATAATAGAGGTCAATCAACATTTTTGAGGCCTCATCTAAACAAGTCATTCTGTTCAACAGAGCGTTTATATAGAACGGTGTGATCAAATGTAAAAGAAAAAATAAAGGAAGTAAAATTTGAAATGTGATATTGGTGGAGAACAATATGAAAGACAAAGAAAAATATTCAGAAGAAATGAGAAATTGGCATCAAGACCACTCACCAGCATCACGTGTATCCACTGTAAAATATGACATCTCGAAGGTCTTTCCTTCCTGTAGGCCACGCCCAGCAACTTTTACTTTTGCAGAATCTCCAATTTCCGACGCACCCACCATCACCTTGAAGGGGCTGTTGGTCACGTGGTGCCCATTCTTTTTCACATTCACCAAGTGTTCACCCACAGCCTTGGGTGTAAAAGATACACCTGCAATGACATGCGTTTGTTCTCCTTTTTAATCCGAAAAAAAAAATACACAGCCAGGTCCACATCTGAACAATTGATTGCTCATCGTTTGTATATGGGCGTTTCCAAAAACCATTCACACAATGGCTAATCGCCTAATTAGTCAATGTACCTTTTGGAAATTGAAAGGTTATTTAAACGAGTGACCATGGACAGGTATCAGTTGATCAAGGATGATTTCCACATTTAATATGCAACAGAGATAGGCTCTCCTTTTGAGCAATTGGAGCAATTTGCAGTGATGTATTATATTAGTAACAAAATTGTGAACTTTGATTTTTTTTGTTGTTGTTGGAATCCTAATCACCCAAATGCAGGAACTACTTGCTCAAATAGCAACAGAGCAGTCATGTGCAAGCAAGAGCAATTTGCTTGTGCAACTGATTGCTCAGGTAGTCGTGACTAAACATTGAGCTCCTGAATTGGCACCAAAGCATTCCACCCTACCGATGTGTCCACTGGGCAAACGCTTCAGCAAGCAAGGCTCCTCATGACCAGATGGAGAGGTGATGGTGGCTGACAGTTGGCTCAGGTTGTTCTCCAGGACCTGCAGCGCGATGTCCTGACAACCACCCATGTTCAGCTGAGAAGTCCTCAAAGATTTGTCTCCTGGTACACAATACATATTCTGTGAGTTCAAAAAAACCAACCTTAGGATGTCAAACAAATATTTGATTTGAGAACCTGACTTTCAACTGTTGTTTAGCCACAGGTGTGACAGCGGCATTAGGAGAAGCATTAAAAATTGAGAAATGAGAGACTCAAGATAGTTCAAGGTATGCCAATGTTTTAGCTTTTCAGTACACAAGTATTAGATGTATTTAGTAAAACAATATGCTAATGTATTTTTTTTTTAATTATTTTTATACAGGAGAACATCTTGAGCTGTGTTCGTAATAAATCACCCAGGTTCAAATTCCATATACTTTATGTATTTTGTCCATTGTCCACTCAAGTCCTTGCAATTAATGTAAAATTACTGATGTGTAACCAATGTCTCTGTCCTGTACGCGTTTTCTGTCCAAACTACACTATCTTATCAGCTCTGTATTAAAAACGCCCCATTAATTCAAAAGACTTTGGATCTGGAGTAAAGTTTTAGCATTCACATGAAATATTAATGTGGGCCAGGTAACAAACTAGTTGGCATTGTGAGATGGCATGGTTGTTGATCATGCATTCCTCTTGCCAACACAGTAGTTCTCACTCTTAGATTGTGAGTAACACCAAGTTCAGAGATTTAATTCATGCGACTAATCAGTGGTCCTAAAAGGTTGATCGAGTCCAAAACTGATGGACTAAGTTCTATATGCACATACGTACATCTTGCCTGTGAAAACTTTGGCTTTTTTTTGAAACAACTTTTAGGTGTGAACACATTTTGCATATTGTGAGCATCACATGTTTTTGAACATCCCACAGAGCACATGAGACATACCAGTGATCCTGGCAGTGAAGGGACTCCCAGAGATATGCTCGTCATCAAACATGACGACAAGGCTGTAGTCTCCTAGTGCCGTCGGCAGATAGGACACAGAGCACGTACCATCTTTGTTGTCCGTGCACGTTATCTCGGCTTTGGATGGGCCCTCCACCGCCAAAGACAAACCACCTGTGCAGAAAACAATAAGCGTCTAAATCCTGGAGATAAGAGTAAAGTTATTCTCAAGTTTTGACATCAAAAATAATGTAAGCAGAAAATTTTCACTCCTGCAAACTAAGCAACCTCACAAAGCATTTGTATCGAGTACATTTGGAGCAGTGTTCAGCATTGTGGACCATGACTGCTGCATCTATTATTCTGCTTGATGTGGTGGTGGTGGTGGTGGTGGTGATGGTGAAAGCTCTGCATCACATTAGCACTTCCCATCCTCAAGTAGAACCATTAAAGCGCCTTCTCTATCACTGCAAATAAGTCAGATGTCAGAAGCATCATGGCCTTCGACCACTTTCATTTGGCCCTACTAGTACTGCAGCATAGCAAACCAATTGTTCGACTTTTCATAAAGCATCACAATTGGTACATATGTTGACTAATGTATTCTGAACAATTCTGGATATGGAGCCACTCGAGATTTTGCCTTGGTCAGCTTTGGCGGCCATTTTCCAAAATGGCCGCCATGCTACTTTAACAACATGGGATATCTGTCATTGTTATTCTCTTTGTAGGTTTCTCAGAGGTGATAAATACTCCATGTGTTGTGCATTTACAAAGGGAAACAATACAAATGTCATTTGTGTTGATTTATTATATTTCCAACCATTGTATTCGGGAAAAATGGTCATTTTTATGGGAAAATCCATTTTTGCACACAGCATCAGTGACAGGTTCAGAAGTATTTTGTTGTGGTGGTGGTAGTGGTGGAAGTGGTGTTGTAATTGGTAATATTGGTGTAGTCGTCATAGTAGTAAGTAGCATTAGTGTGGTAACAAGGTGTTTTGTGTCTTTGCAGAATATGGAGTGATAATCATCAGGAGCGGAGTCAACACGAGCGGGAGTGAGCATGTCAAAGAAGTTCCAGCTTGTGCATTCTTCCATGGACCGTGCGTCTGTTGGCCCATCCAACACAAACTGGGAACTGTGTGCCATATGCCAGGAGGACACAGCAGAGTCCCTTGTTTGCCCAGAAAATACGAAACGCCCAAACAGAGGGAGTGGGTACAAGACACTGGCTGGGAATCTCATGCAGTTTGGAGAGTTGGGCTTACTACCCAGAACGCTGCAGCTTGATAGACTTGATGAAGGAGAGGGCATCGAGGCCGCACTGGTTGCTCACAAAGCTGTCTATCATAAACGATGCATGCTTCGTTTTAATACAACACAGTTGTATTACACCGACGTCGTCGTCTTGGCGGTAATGGTAGCCCAGGCACTACCATGCATGGATGACCTCTGGATTGCCTTTGGGATGGGTACGAACTACCGCTACATCCCTGCCCATGAAATAGCTGCCTCCCTTGGTCCACAGAAGGCACGTGCCCTCCCTGTCTTCCATGCCATGACCGGATGCAACACGGTATCAGCATTCATGCGGCATGGGAAGAAATCTGCCTGGGCCACATGGAACTCGTTTCCAGAACTGACAGATTCTCTTGTGACCCTGACCACCATGCCAGTCAACATCCAGGATGACACATTGCACTGCATTAAAATGTTTGTGGTGCTCCTCTATGACCACACCAGTCCATATACGGACGTCAACGAGGCCAGAAAGAAACTCTTCGCCAAGAGGAACTCCGTCCAGCGCATCCCACCTACCTACGATGCTTTGGAACAGCATGTGAAGAGATCAGTCTTCCAGGGTGGCTATGTCTGGGGGCAGGTCTTGGTCCCTCAACTTGTGCTTCCATCACCAACAATCTGGGGCTGGCGGCAAAGAGAGGATGGGTCCTACGAACCGCTCTGGACCACACTCCTTGAGGTTTCAAAAAGCTGCTTCGAGCTGGTGTCGTGCAGCTGCAAAAAAGGCTGTAGAAACCGCTGCAAATGCAAGAAGGCTAATCTGCAATGCACTGGACTGTGTGCTTGTGAAGGAGAATGCCAGTAGACAGATGCAGTAGACACAGATTGAGATATTGGCCTAGCTTAGAATGTGCAAATGCAAAGTCGCATTGCTTGTAAAAGTGTTGACTTCTTGATCCAGAGCCAGTATACTTGAGCTCAGAAACTCATATTGTACTGGACTGATGTATGTGTGTACCACGTGTCCTGGTAGAATGGTAGTAGACAGTAAACCGTAGCTGCTTCAAAGTGAAGTGTGCAATAATTTGAGTACATTTTCTGAGTTTGTCATTATCACGATTATCAGTTCCCTTTTCAAAATAGAGTAAAGTATGTAATTTATAATGCAATTTTTGTTGATTCCAAACCGGTTGAATGTGATGAATATCATTTGACTCTTGTTCTCCAGGCAATAATAGGTACTTTTCAGCGAAAAGTTTCAGGAGAGCAGCAATTTACAAATCAAATAATGGCTTTTTTACCAAAAATACTGGCTCATAATATTTGAATATGCCTTTTCATGGTCAATTTACTGAATTTTACACTTTCCTTATATTTATCACGAATACAATAAGAAAATAAGAGCATATAGCCAATTTTGCTAAAGTAGAATGGCGGCCATTTTGGAAAATGGTCGCCGAAGCTGACCAAGGCACAATCTCGGGTGGCTCCATATCTAGAATTGTTTGGAATACATTATTCTACATGTGTTCCAATTTTGGTGCTTTTATGCAAATTTGAACAATTGATCTGAAATATCAGACTATGCTGCAGGACTATACACACTTTCCATCTCAATAGTCTGCCTCCTGCAAAAAGTTGCATGTGATCATTTGTGAACTCACTTCATGTTAACATCTCCAAGTCTGAGCTTCGTGGTCACTTTTACCTTTTCACTTTACTTCGTGCACCTCTTGTTGCCAAACTTACACGTTCATTAACCTTATCCATGAAAGGAAAAATCATCATCATAATCAACCTCTTTCCAAAGAAAATTATTCCAATGATCCAAGAGAGAAATATATACAGATAAGTTTCCATTTCATACTTTTTTTTGTCATCAAAGTTAGATTTGTGTACTGTACATAGGGAATCCAAGTTGTCACACCTAATGACATGACAGACAGTACTAATTGACAAACATTATTCATATCACATTATTCTACCCTCTCAGATGCATTTTGTGGATAACTATCAAGTTCGGTGGATACAATACACATCTCCAAGGTTGGTGGATTTTATTTTATTTTTCTTCCAAAATTTATTCTGCATCACCACGATTTTCAAAGGAGCTCAGACTTTTTTATTTTGTATTTTTAAATCAGATAAGCTGTTATGGTCATACCCTTGGTACTAGATGCCATTATTTTGAGTCCCAAAACAGAGCAAATAGCGTGAGAAACTTTATATTCACCTGACTTGTCAAAATAGAGGGAATCCATGGATTACCAAATTCAAACCACAATAATAATAATAAAAAATGAAATGTGATAACAATGTGGTTTGCTGTATGTGAAAACATTTATCGGAGTTTTATTGACTTTCTTTTCCTTTCCACGAGTCTCCTGTGAATGACACTCGCAACAAAAAAGTGCATTGTGTTACCTAGTTAATGGAGATCAAATCGGCTACACAGGTTCAACAAAACTTCAGGAACCTATGGAAGGCAGCCACCGTCGCAGAAAACTTCGTGGGTGGCACAAAAGGTTTATGGAGATTGGTAGCATGCTGCGGTTGAAGGGCACAGGCCAACCAAGCACAAGCGGTGAAGATGTTGAACACGTTCAAGTGCAGTCCCCAGAAGTCCATTCGGACTGCTGCTAGGGAGCTGCGGCTAACTCGCTCAATAATACATAGTATTGCACGCATGACTATGGCTGTGTGCGTACAAGATTCAGCTGGTGCATGCACTCGTGCCAGATGACTGCACAGAGCATATGGTTTTGCGGTGGACATTTTGGAATGCTCAGATGAAAATGACAGATTCCTACAATGTGTGCTCTTTGCAGACGAGTAAACTTTCTACATTTTGGGGAAGGTCAATGGACAAAACATCAGGATTTGGGGCTCTGATCCTTCCCATGAGGTCCGAGAACTTCATTGCAACAACTCAAATGTTAACGTTTGGTGAGTCGTATTGCATGACCAAGTCAATGGGCCATTCCCCTTTGCTGAAGCCATGATAAAGTCTGACAATTACTTCCACATGGTGGAAAACTTTGTACTCCTGCAGTTAGCGTACCTTCAACCAGAGATCATCGACTTGCAGGATGAAGCTTCCCAACAATAGAGTCTAATAGTACGCGGTTTCCTCAATGATCGATCGATTTGGTGCAATGATTCAATCCTGTGACCACCATGTTTGCTGGACATAAACCCTCGGATTAATTTTTTTCTCTGCAGTTATGTGAGGGACTGTGTACTAAAGTAGGGTTACTGATATTGTGGATCTGAGGAAGAGGATGAGAACTGTAATCGAGACCATAAATACAGGAATGCTGAACCAAAGCTGTAAGGAGATAGAGTACCTCCTTGTCATGCTATGTGTGACAAGGGCTGCTCATATAGAAGTGTACCAATGATGATCTTCCCTAATCTAGACAATAAAACTTCGAAAAATGTATGTACATGCAGGAAACTGCATCATCATTTCATTTTTGGTTTTTTATTCCAGTTTATATTTGGAACGGTAATTTGTGGACAACCTGTAAAATTAGATAGTACACTGTACATATTATTCTGTGGTCACATAGACCTTCAAATTGAAATGCTACAAAAGTGATCACAGAACTTTTGGGATCATCCTCAAAGGCCCTTGTGCATTATACATATAACACGCAGTGGAAGGACATTAACTGACAATGGATAAGTCAATAGTCTGAGATTTATAATCTGGGGTCATAGGTAAATGCTAATATGGGAACACCAAACAAGCCAATTTTAGCTCAACAACCAATAAGCTCACCTTCCCCAGCATTCTTTGTATCGATTGCAAAGTGCGTTGGTTGATTGACGGTCCCGTGCGTAAGACCTGGCCCATATGCAGTTACGTGTCCACTGTTGATTGCATCAACATAAAACTGCAGTGGACTGCCTGCTCAAAAATAAATGGGGCAAGGTAAAAAAAAGATGCAGAAGAGGTTTGGGTGGGGGAGAAGGGTGGTACTGATGTTACTTGTGTATGTGCAAGCAAAATAAGTGGAATATTTTTTGTGTTACTCAATTGTGAGACCACGACAGCGAATCGAAGACAGCATGCAGCTATGCACAAGTCATTGCAGAAAAGCAAACATATTTATGATTTTGAAGTAGAGATGGAATATCAAGTATATTATTCTCCAAAATAATTCTACTTTTTCTTTTAAATGAGACAATCGGTTTAAATATTTTGGTCCTTTGACAGGGTGGAATAAGGTTGAAGAAACACTGATAGCAGGAAAGGTTGGAAAGGTGAATCCTTCTCTCCAAACTCTACCGAACCACTCCCTTTTTCCCTTTAATACAGATCCTCCTCAGTTCTTCAATTTAGTATCCTGAGCATTTTTCTTTTGCTGCAATCCAGACTGTGAGAATGAGGTCATCTTGCCCCACCTTTCCTCTAACCAGGAAGAACAAAAGTAATCAATTAAAAAAAAAATTATTGGCAGAAGCAGCTGGAAAAATATCACCAAGGTCAAACAACGATCTTAAAAAAATGCTTCAAGGGAAAGAAAAAAAAAAGAAGAAAAGGATAAAAATGAAAAGTTAAGGAAGTATTGTTTGTCAGCATGAGCAAGTTATACCTGGGATATGGTTCCCATCATATTTGATATCCATTTCATGCAGGCCTTTCTCCACAGGGGCATACTGCACCGTCAAAGTACCATCTCCATTGTCAGCAATCTCTGGGACAGCCTTGCGGCCGGACGGCATATGGACCTCTCCTGATATGAGCAACGAGCAGTGAAGATTAAATTAAGTACAGGTAGAAAAGGATAAAGGGAGAAGGAAAGCAGGCGAGTATTGCAAGTACCCCAATCTCAAGTAATAGCTACAAAGTCAGGTATGGGAGCATGCATGAGAGGAGCACGTCACTGCATCCACTTTGTCAGTCCTCCAGGGGCCTCCATCTGGCCATCCCCCAGGCAGATGCTTGGCCCATCCCCATCCTCTTCAAGATGCTGCTCAACATGTTGCAACCACGAGGCACGTGGTCGGCCCATTGGCCTCCTCCACTCACGATGCTCCCTCACTGAGAGAATCTCATGAGCAGGATCAGCGTCAGGAAAACGAGCCGCATGTCCATACAGCCGCAACTAATGCTCACAGACTATGCAGGTAACAAATCTCATTCGAATCTCTCTCAGCAACCACTCGTTGGACACAAAGTCTGACCAGCGGTAGCCACGGATTCTCCAGAGACCTGGTACCAAAGGAATCAAGTCTCAATCTCAGGCCCCTGGTAAGAGTCCAAGTCTCACATCTGTAGAGCAAGACTGGAAGCACCAGAGGCCTGAAAATTCGGACTTTTGTCCTCCTACACAGGTACCGGCAGCACCACACCCCATGATCCAGTGAATCCATGACTCCCCAGGCCCGACCCACACGTCGACTGTGTGGAAGAAAAATAATTATAATCATGTATTCTCAATTAGATTCACTTGTTCTTGCACTTTATAAATATAATTTTTGTACTGGAGTCAAATTGTCTGTCTGTAAAGTTTCCCTTTTCCCCGACAGTCTTTTCACCTTCATAAGGATAAACGAATATCTTACCAGGAAAAAAGGTCTTGCTCGCTGCATGGAAACAGGCTGACCTGGTTGATAACACTACAAACTTTCACTTTGTGCCTATCCCATAGTTGAATTGCAAAATGTATCACCCTCCTATGATTTGGATGTCAAATGAGAACAAGAGGGATTGCTTCGGGATTCTTGTTAGCGGAGATCATTGAATGCTTTACCATTAGTGTTTTTCCCTCCATGTATGTGAAAGTAAAGATTCTCTTTCGACGTACTTTGCCCGAGTGGACAATTGAGTTCTTGTGGTTCACCAGAATTGACCGCTGGTACTCAGCCAGTGGAGACATGAATATCACTGCCATGGTAAGTCAATCTCTCAGTGACCTCAACATCCTCACCACAAACAGGTACAGACAAGACAGCAGCTTCCCGATGCCATTGAAAGCCTGGATCTTAGTTTTGACCCAGGAAACCCAGAATCACAGTGGCTCCAACTCCTCATTCAGCACCTTGAGGGCCCCCAAAAGGATATCCAGTCAGAACAAAGATGATTGCATCATCTGCGAAATCAAGGTCAGAGATCTTGACATTCCCAAACAATGTACCACGGCTTGATCTCTCCGACATCCTCCCCAGAATCCAATCCATACAAGTGCTGAAAAGTGTGAAGGCCAGTACTCACCCCTGACAAACCCCAGTAACAACTGGAAATAGGTCAGAGATGGTATCACCACACCTCACGGCACTCTCAGTACGAAAGTAGAGTTCAGACATCAGATTGATCAGTTTTGGTGGCACCTCACGAAGACCGAGAATCCTCCAGAGGACATCCTGTTTCACTGAATCGAATGCTTTACAGAAATCAACATAGGCTGCAAGCAGCCCCTGCACAAACTCTCGTCTGCGTTCGGTGAGGACACGAAGAGCAAGGATACGGTCAATCATTGACCTCTTTGGTGTAAAGCCTGACTGCTCTCTGTCACTGGTGCTCGCGCAGATGGTGGCGAACCCAATCAAGAATTATCCGAGCAAAGACCTTTCCTAACACTGAGAGCAGCAGCATCATCCCTCCGTATTTGTTGCAATTCTGGCGATCAACCTTCCCTTTCCAGAAAGGGACAACAAGACCCCCCTTACAGTCAGTTGGGATGATGCCTGTGTTCCAGGCAGATCACAGAACTGCAAGCAATGAGATGAGTTCAGCATTTTCACCAGCCTTGAGAAGTTCAGCAGGGATGCCACAGATCCCAGGAGCTTTACCCCATTTCAGCCGGTTCACCGCACCCTGTGTTTCCACAAACAAAGTGGATCACAGTTGATTGGAGGAAGAGCAAGAGGGATAGTGACACCCGAAATCCAACTCAACAGCTGGTGGGTCAGCCTGGTATAGCCACTCAAAGTAACTGGCCCAACGGGCCTTCACTTCGGACTCCTCTGTCAAGAGCCCACCACCCTCTGCTCTTAATGCAGTGCACCGAGGAATGGGCTTGGAGGAACGCAATGTGTGAATTGCCCTGCAAGCAGGATGAGAATTACTTGACCACAGGTGATGCTCTACCCCCTCACACATCGGCCTCCTTGTCTTCCCTCAGCACGTGTACAGTTTTTTGCCTCAACTCTTTGAACAGCTCAGTTCTGCCATGAAGCCTGTTCCTGTGACTCTTGTGTCTCAAGGGACACTCGATGCCATGGACCAAATTCTTCTTCGCCCTACGGTGAGTTCCAAGAAATCCACCAGCAACATCAAGGATGGTGGTATTGAAGGTACTCCACAACTCTTTGGGATTTCCCAAAGCATCCAGGCTACTCAAATCCTGACTCAGCCTGATCACAAACTCCTCAGCTTCCCTCTCATCCTTGAGCTTGCCAAGATCTAGCGTAGACTGCGATGGTACCATTCTCTCAGATTTAAGCTGCAATTTCAGAGTTGTTATAACAAGCCTGTGGTTGGTGTTGAGAAACTGAGTTCTCCAGTAGACCCTGCAGGTCTGGATCATCCTCCAGCTACTATCAACAATCACATGGTCAATCTCCTTTGCCACATCACCAGCGTTAGAACACAAAGTCCAGTGATGATCCTGTGGGTGCTGAAACCATGAACCAGCCACCCGAAGTCCACGACTTCTTGCAAAGTCAATGAACTTGGTGCTCTTCTGGTTCACATTTTCAGACCTATGGGGACCAACACATGTCTCATAACCAACCCTATCAGTTCCAGTCGATGCACTGAAATCCTCCAAGCCAAGAAGAGTATCTTGCCTGGGGCACTGATCAACCACAGACTGGAGCATGGCATAGAATGTGTCCTTCACGGTGAGATCACTCGTCTCAGTTGGAGCATATGCAGTGACCAGGGAAATGACACCCAAGGAGTGACGAATCCTTAGTCTCAGAATACGCTCATTGACCGGTGTTACCTCAATTATCTTTGGAGTCAGCTTATTGGACACTGCTACAGTAACTCCTTGGGCATGGTAACCATTGTTGCAAAAAGTTTTCTTTGGGGGGGGGAGGGGGTGGGGAACATTGATAAATAAACAAAAAAACAAAGAAGAGGTCATGCATTTTGCAAAATCCAAACAAATAGTTGCCATGGCAGCAGCAATTTCAAATATTGACTTATCAAGGGTTTTACATGAATGATTGTTAAGCATAACAAATTTGGTTGAAACATTTTCTAACCAGGAAGTGTTTAACAGGTTTTGGATGGCTTTGAACTTTACCTTTGACCAATTTTGACCAACCTGAACACAAATAATGCACATACAAACAAATTAACAGTTCAAGTTTCAATTGGACATCTTGAAAAATTGAGGTATGGCAATAATTAAATCATACAAAGTTCCATTTGATTGTAATTGGGTGAAATTGTTGTCATGGAAACCATTGACATGTCAAAACGGCTAAATAAATCATTCCGATTTTCCATGAAAATTCAGTGATGAAATATGCAAACCATGTTCTGATTTCAAGTCAATCAGATGAAAATTGGTCATTTATGCGACTTTGGCAATTGGCCCTTTGACATCAAAAACAATAGGCTTCCAGATTTTGATCGGTGAAGCAATACAGTGACCCAATACACAAATTATGTTCAAACAAGCAGAGTACCCACCCTCTGAGTGGGTGGAGTTTTTGCATTATTTGCTGAAAAAGTAGAGTCTGTTTATTGAAAGAAGATGAGAAATGTTTGCATGGTGTGCATCTAAATTGTCCACTGGGTATATTGGGTCTAAATATGTGAGGGGTCAAAATGGGTCTGAAGAGTAAGTTCCAATAGTACATAGACGTATTCACAGGATATATATATATATATATATATATATATATATATATATATATATATATATATATATACATACATATACATATATCTATACATATACACACACACATTTTTCATGTCAATCAGATGCAAATTGACAATGTGGCCTTGAACTTTGACCTACTGACTTCAAAAATAATGGGCTTCCAGCTTTTATAACAAGCGAGGTGCCAGCTGTGAATTATATAAAGCAGCATGTGGAAATTGAAAAGCTATTCTTAATATAAACCCTTACCTGTAATGTGCCCTTTACGGACAGTAAATGGAATCATAAGACTGAAAGGGCGGAGTGGTTCCCTGCCGATAGCCTCCTCTGTTGCCTGTTTCATCAGGTAAAGGCAAGCTTACAATCAGGCAAAGGCAAGCGGGTAAACAAATGACACGATTTTGCAAAGCATCACATCAGCATCAATCATCTCACATTTCCGCAAAGCACAGTTGCGAAAGTGATTAGGTTCAATCAGGTGTGCATAGAACTGCATTTGATGATGGATCACAAAATGGGTAATATTAGCAATTTGTAGCATTGTGGGTTGTCTCCAAAAAAAAAATTAATTATTTTCATTGGTAAAAGTGAATTTGGAAAAGGCAAAAAAAAAAAAATTTGGATTTCTTGGCAAACTATTCTCCAGAGCTACTATTTTAATTTTGAGTTTATAGAGAAAATATTTTTTCAAAGCACAGATGAAGTGACAATTACGGAAGGCGAAACCTGTGCAGAGCATTGAAATGGTTAAATTTCGAGTGGATTGATAAAAATGTTCATGTTCATTAAAAATTAAAGCATTTCCTTTTCACGAGGCAGCTAATATGGCTTCAGATGCAACAAGGTAATGCATAAAACCGGTCATATCACATCCCTGTATTTAACAAGTGGAATGGATACAGTGAGTTCCAACAAACCATCACAGTACTCTGCACAAAGTGACAAGGGAAGTGACAGACCCAGCAGTGCTTTAAGGAGCAGATAGATTGGAAAAAATGAATTTCATGGGAGCAAGTCCAGCAGCCTGTGAAGATGCATTACACGGCAAAATAAAATTATATGCTGTCCTCCTGCAAAGTAGCGTGGAAACGGGCAAGAGTGAGAGAGGTCACATGACTTCAACTGCCATGCAGTACACCACCAGCAAGATGCCTGAAAAGGAATGAGTTGAAGAGAAAACAGTGTAGCGTGATTCCCTTTCAACGCCATGCACCTTGTAAAGTGGCGGTGAGTTACTGGGGGGCAGGCTGTGGATGGCACGCAGTCAGTCGTGCAGTGGAAGCAAAGCCCATGGTGTGGAAGCAGACTGGTTCAAGTGTAAGGTGAATGGGGAAAGGGGGTTGGGGGAGGGGTGGAGGGTGACCGAGCGTGTTACTTGTTTTTAGAACATCTAAAAATGAAGGACAAATCTCAAAAACCCAACTGCTTTGAACTGTGCTGTCTGTCAGATTTTTCCGGCTTTCTACTTCTCCTGTGCCAAAGAGCTGTTTGCGATTGTTGACTTTTTTATTGAACGAAAATAAAGCCAAACCATTTTTCATTCTGTTCCCAATTCCACTTGATAGTCTTGGTAACTCAATCTAAAAATAAAATAAAATAAAAAAAAAAATCGCAAATAACCTCAACATTAATCTTTAAACTTTTACAAATGTTCTATCACATGAAATTTTTTTTTTTTTTTTTTTCATCGACTATGGCTGCTTGCCCAGAAAGTGCTTGGAAATGCACTGAAGTTGCATTTACTGCTTAACATTGCATTTGTTTTTTTTTTATAAACAAAGATGAAAGTTAAATTTGATAATGATGTTAACGAGTAATTCTCAAGTTTTGAAATTTGAAGTAAGATTCCATTACCTGCCATGCAATTAACATGCTGAGGCTTTTGTCCAGTAGTAGACTGAAAACAGCTGATGACCCAATTCATGTATAGATAGAATTTTTATTTTGCATTTTTTTTTTCTTCAGCAACAACGATACAAAGAAAAATTTGATAATAATCTTACCTAGTAATTGCGTTTTGAAAATCAGATTCCCTTACTAAAAAAATAAACACAAGAAGGATGTGCATCGTACGATACTTGCGAAATCCAAACCAAAAAAAATAGTGGCCATTGCTGCTTCCATGGCAACTATTATCTGACCTAAAAAAAAAACAACTCTGACCTCAAAAAAAATTAATAAAATTGACCGATCAAGTGTTTTACATGATTGAATATTGTGCATAAAAAAATTTGGCTGTTTTATCAACGAACTGCGGCCTAATCTGCATTTTACAGGTTTTGGATGGCCTTGAACTTTGACTAATGTTGACCATATTGTTTGCACATATGTATAAATAAGCTGTGTAAGTTTCAATTTGATATATTTGAGGTATGACAATAATAAAGTCACAAAAGTCCTATTTGATTATAATGGGATGAAACTGTTGTCATGGAAACCGCTGACATATCAAAATGGCTAAAGTGATCATTCTTTTTGGTGACCCAATATGCAAATCTTGTTCAAATTTCAAGTTTAAATCAGATGAAAATTGACAATTTTAGAAATTTGAGCTTGAAGTCCACATTTTTGATCTTGATCACTTGAGAAAATAGCTGACCGGAAGTTATCGACCAACCACCGATTTTAAAATGGCTGGCTGAGTAGAATGTGGAGATGCACACTGGAAGTCTCGAAAATGACTGCACAAAGTTCTCAAAAAGTTGGTCAGGAAACATTACCTTGCTGTGACCTAGCCCTTTGACCTCAAAAACAATCAGCTACTAGCTTTTGACTAGCTTCACCAGTTGGTTTAATTTTGTGAAGATTGGTGTAGAATTGCGGCCTGTAGACGACCGACAGACAAATACTCAGGAAACGAATAAACAGTCCTTGCGCATCTTCAAATTTGCAAGTAAAAAAAAAAAATGAGGTGCCAGCCATGACAAAAGTTATACAAGAAGCATGGGAGAATTAAAAGGCTATTCCTAAACCCTTACCTGTAATGTGACCTTTATTAACATTGAATGGATTCTTCCAAATGATGTGGACTATGATTTTACTCACTTCTTGCTTTTCAACATCCCTTGCTTCGATACTTGTCTCCCTTAAAACCCTTCACATGGTGCAGAACCACATCCTACCTCTGCCATATACCTTGTGTTTGAAAATATGTCACCCAGGGAATGAAAGTTTTGAGCTCAACGCTTTTTCCATGAGCCTCGAGTGAAGGATACAAAAATGTAAAATGCTTCTTTGAAGCAGAAAGGGAGTAATTCTAGTAAGATGTAGAAAAGACAGGGGGACAGTGTTGTGTAAAACGGAAACAGGTACCGAATGCGGTTGTGGGAAAGCATCTGCATCATGGGCAGCCCGAGCCGGGCGTTGCACCCCTTCATGAGGCTGCTCCGTTACGGGGTTGGCATCAGAGGCCTGCTGGCATGAGGTGTCATTAGAAACACAGGGTGCTATTGCAGATGGTGCTATAATACCAAACTGCATAGCAATACAAAGCTCTGCAGGAAAGTTGGCACCATCTTCAGCACATCTTCAGAACAGAGCCTGTGTGATTCCCATCTTTTAGTAGAACACCAGCAACATCAACAGGTGTTTGAGAAAGAAGTGCGAGAAAATGAGGAATCCAAGAGTTGATGCAAGAAAATTTCAACCACAAACGAATATCTGTCCAAAAATTAGGTATTATGCAAGGCAGGAACTTGTATCTTAATCACAGAAAAACGAAAGGAAGAGGTAAAGATAGTCGGAATTTGATGGGACACACCGTAACATGGAAAGGACTGTTAGGCACAAGTTCTCCTCCAAAGCGAACAGCAAGGATGTATGGCCCGGGCTCTTGTGCTGTGAAGAAGATATCAAACGTTCCATCTGGATTCTCAGTTACATCGACGTCCAGCTCTGCGCCATCAGGTGTGCACACTCGACACGTCACCTTGCCCTTTCCAGCTGCTTTCGCATCCACTGTGATTACCGTTTGCTCGCCAATTTGGATTGAGGGTCTGGGGACACCACCTGTCCACAAACACAACAATAACAATAAAATGGAATAGCTAGGGGATATGAAGGGTTAACAATGTAATGGTAATTTGTCGAAGGACAGGTTAGGGCAATGCCATTGCTGCCAGATTAAGAGTAAACCTGCAAATCTTTATCGCTGCAAATAAGGCAGCCCAGAGAACACAATAACATGCAATTGAACCTCAAAACTTTGGTAAGCGTTGCAGCTGCCACAAGAAACAAGCATGCTGAAGGAAAAGGTAGTCAGGAAATAGGTTAGTCACAAAATATTTACAGCTGTAATTAGGGGCAAGCACATCATTGGAGAGGGGAAGGTGCATGGGTCGGGGTGGAGAGTCTGCAACATAACTTTCTAATGAAGCCAAAGTTTCACCAAAATGCAATTCCAAATAAACAAATAAAGCAAAATCTCCCAACAAAGTGCAATTTCCACTGCACTCCTCCATTCACATTGTTCATGATGGGCATTTCTTTTTTAGTTTTGTTGAAATCCTCACAGCATTTTCCCCTCCAAGAGGGACCTCACCCAGCCCAGTCTGAGTGCAACGTGGTGGCTGCTCTGGGTGAACTGAACATCAAACATAATGCCAGTTTTTGGAAAGCTTCCTATCAATACAGGACTTTCAAAGTGACGCAATCTGCCCCAGAATGATTGGTGTACATACGCAGAAACCCGTAGTCCCCGTCGTGTCCATCTTGTATTCCCTGTGTTCCCCACCCCATCCCTCTCTCTTCCACAGATCTGCGAATGTCTCTTACCCACTGTTTTGTCCTTCCCACTCCCACTCCTCTTGTCTCATGCCCCCCCTTGCTGTGCATTGTGTGTTTGCTCTCACACGAGCATCAACAAGGTATACAAATTTTTTTTTTTTAAATAAACAGCAGTGTTCAGGGAACCCTAAAGTATACTGTGTGTGCGCCAATTATTGTTACTGAAAATGGCAAACAAAATTTCTAAAAGAAGCTGAAAATACTTAGAAAAGTAGCTGAGAGCAAGGGTGTGGTTCTGCACAACAAAAGACCTGGAGAACCATCTCAGGTCACCGTAAGGGCAGCTACCCACACTGCAAACTCCCGACGGTGTGGACCAGTGAAAGGCCCGAGTGGCCGAGCATGTGCTACCCAAACCCCCGACGGAACGACACCGGTGAATGGACTTTGAACCATGCAGGAATGCATTGTGTGAACAGGGCAGGCTTGTTCATTAATTTAATGGACGTTTGCAATTGGAAAGACAATGCTCTGCGTCATTACCAAGCAAGTATAAGTTACAACTCTTCGACAAAGGACACCTTCGCAATGTGAAAATACACAAAGCCTGTATATGTGGATTGGGTGCTTCTGAGCACCAATGGGGAGGACATATCTGGGGCTTGTGGATGCACAGTGGGAGTTAAAAATAAACCTATAAAATGATATTTACTATTCATCATGTTGGTGGGGGGAGTGCGAGCTGTGAGGGATGTTATAAATATGTATGCATGTTCGCTTGGTTGGTTCTTGGGCCACAAGAGAAATTATATTAGATTTTTGCATCCATTGGTGGAAGTAGAAATTGTGTGTGTGTGTGTGTGTGTGTGTGTGTGTGTGTGTGTGTGTGTGTGTGTGTGTGTGTGTGTGTGTGTGTGTGTGTGTGTGTGTGTGTGTGTTATCACCTGCATGAACAAAAAATGGTACGAACTCGACACCTCGCATGCACGGATATTTCTCGTATACTCGTGAGTCCGATTTGCATCGAGGCGCAACAATTATGGTTAACCGCTTTGAAATTACCACTCTCTCATTTAAATGTTGAAAACTATGTTAAAAAGACAATTTGACTTGGATTTTGTCCGAGCACCGTCAAGTTAAAATTGCAGTGAGACACTGAAAACACACAAACGGCGCATGCGAGACAGGCTTCGTGAGCAATCATACGTCATTTTGAAAGTCCCAGATTGCAGAGGCTTGAAGTTAAGTTTCAATTTGCTGTACATCTGAATGACCAAGTCAGTTCTCTGCTTGCCCAAGGCTCAAGATTCCTTGAGAACATGGGATGAGGAGGTGATTCTGATAATCTTCAATATATTGGGAACATGTGGACTGATTTTTTTTTGTTCATGTTGTCCCGAGAAGGTATTTAAATTGTAGAAGCTGGAAGATAGTAGTGTGTGATGTTTTACCATTTCCCAAAGTCGGGATAATAAAGCCTCCACATAATTAATGGAAACCAATAGGTAGAAAAATATCTCAAGCTTTCCATTTTCAAACCCTTAAAAGCCCGAATCGGTGACATCAACTTGTCTTGCATCATGTCATGTTGGCTCAGGGCAACAGCTACGACAAGCCAGTCAGCATGATTGTGCTGAACACCTCTCATATTTGGACAACCAGGGTAGGTAGAACAGAACGAATAAAACAATGCAGTGAGATTGCACTGCAAGCTAGGCAGCGATAAGGGGAACATGCTGGGTCAGCTAAACATGCAAAAACAAGCAAAAGGACCAGGATACACACACAGCAACAGGTGTTGGAAAAGGTGGCTGGTGGTGCAAGCATCTTACCTAAGCCGTGACCTCCAATGGACACTAGAGGTCAAAAGGGCAGAGGAGAGGGAGGGCAGGTGAGAGATGCAGCAGTGATCTGGCACTATGATAAATGCGTGATGCAGTGGTTAAAGAGGAATCTGTTTACAAAGGTATGGGCTGGTGAAAGCAAGGTGAGGCAGTTTGCCAATTGAAACGAGTTAAGAGGAACAGTTACAGCACAGCACTCAACAGCATGGATGATTGACAGAATCATAACTTAAGATTTTTTTTTTCATACAATTTTGTGAAAGACTAAAAATACAGCCTGGTGATAACTTGTATATGATAACAGCATGATAAACAATTTCTAACTAGTGCCCGATGGATTAAACTTCAGTTCAGGAAAAATGTGTGCAGCATTTTGAGATCAATCACAACTATATATCCACAATTCAAAGATGAGAACACAATACAAGTTCCCCATGATGCATCTCACCATG
>NC_140970.1:21529877-21534877 GCF_056783735.1 Eptatretus burgeri
TCTTTTCCCTTCTTTTTCTGTCACACAAATTTCACCTTTGTTGGTAAAAAGACAATTCTGATCTCTATAGTTTTCTTGAGTGGTTTGTTGCTTCTTTTACCATTGTGTTCATCATTACAAATATGGCTCGTCTTTCCCACACAATGATTTTAAAATAATTAACAATAATAAAAAGGTTGCCTGAAAGCTTATTGTTTGGCTAACTGGTGAGGACACTGAACTGCCCTCCAACAGGTTCTTGGGTTCAAATCTAACTGAAAGCAACAGTACCAAGGCTTCATTCTAAGCCTCTGGGAACTGAGTTTGTGATTAATTTGTACGTCGCTATTGGCTCGTTGATTTGAAAACTAACAATATGCCATTCTAGTCAAAGAGCTATCTCCCGACCCTGCTCGGTCTGGGAAACGTGTGGCACCGGTCCATACTCTGTGCTTCACTTAATCCTATCAGGGTGAGGGGAGATTGCTCCGAAAATAATGCTGATTATAAGGCAATGCCACCCACAGGGCCCTAACTGGATGCAAAAAATAAATAAAAGTACATCTTTGTTGTTTTCATGAATAGCATCTTGTATATAATTTCCCAAACCTCCTCCTGGTGATCATATCCTGTTTTTTGTTTTTTGTTTTTTTTTTAACTCTTATTATTATTATTATTTTTAAAATCACATTCTGTGTACAACTTGTGCTCCAACTTCTGTAACTTTAACGCAATTGAATCCTCGCAGGATCCCGAGGGGCGTTCACGGAAGGCAAATATTCGTGACAATGGTGATGGTACTTATACGGTGTCGTACATCCCAGACCTCATTGGACGCTATACTATCACCATCAAGTATGGTGGAGATGAGATACCATACTCGCCATACCGCATCCGTGCACTACCTACTGGCGATGCAAGCAAGTGCCTTGTTACAGGTGTGTCTCACCCCCAGGAAGCAACAAAACAAATTCTGACTACTTACTCAAGAGGATGGAAGTCTCTGCATCCAGTCGTGTAATACGTTGGTTTCTATATTAAGTCTCAAGCTCATTTTCGATCATTCTTATCATCAAGGCACAACTTGTACCCTGCTGCTATCTTGGATCTGCACCAGACCTGGTGATACTGCCAATAATAAGTATAAAAGTCAGTTCCTTTATCGGTCTATGATCTACAGGTAAA
The DNA here is from genome assembly GCF_056783735.1 of Eptatretus burgeri. Taxonomy (NCBI): domain Eukaryota; kingdom Metazoa; phylum Chordata; class Myxini; order Myxiniformes; family Myxinidae; genus Eptatretus; species Eptatretus burgeri. The sequence goes on from NC_140970.1 coordinate 21,531,042, forward strand.
CCATGTTTGCTGATTATTTGTGGGCTCTTTTTGACTCTCAAACATTTTTTTTTTATGGAGTAGCTTTGTTTAATGCAGGTTTCAAGGCTCCTGAGCTTTTACTAATTTTTTTTTTATTGTGTACTGCTTTTCATATCGAAGTGAAATCGGTGCTTTACAAAGAAGGAAGAGGTAAGAAAAGAAAAAGGATTTTAGGACACATTTTGTAAACTGTAAATGATCACATTGCAAATTATAAGAGGCATTTTTGTCATATGCCAAAATTAAGTGAAGACCAATCATAATCCAGTACTGTATAAAGGAAGATTAAAATGAATGCTAAGGCCTAAGTCACATTTGCCAATTGCGGCTGTGGGGTCTACAAAATCTACGGCCACTAGCAATTATACAGCGGCCGCAGTATTTCCACGGTCACACAATGTAGCAGTCATGTTTTTATTTTTTGGGGAGCCGCATGGCGTATTTATAAATTGTGGAGACCGAAAACGTGGGGTTGCCATACGGTCTTTGATTTGATGTCGCACGGTGACTTTACGGCGTTCCTGCAGCGGCCATAGAATTTTCAAGGCAGATGCAAGGCAACCGCAGGGGGACCGCAGGGGGGCCCTAAGGCGAACGTGCGGCTAGACGGACGGTAACGAGTGGGTTCTTTTTTTTTTCTTTTTTTTTTACGTTCTTTTGTTTCGGCTTGTCGAATTGCTACGGCGAACGTAGAAATGAAAAAAAGTTATAACTCCGCGTTATAATTCCACATCGACCCTACGGCCTGTAAAAGATAGCCAAACGGCATAGGGCCACCCTGAGGCCACCACAGAAACTCTGCGGCCGCCGCACGTTTCTGTCAATTCAGAGGGCGTACGGCCGCCGTATCCTCGCCATAGAGCAAATGTGACTTAGGCCTAAGAGCAAGAAATAAAATTGCAGATAAATGAAGGGTAAAGAAGTAAAACAGAGCTACAAATAAGACTTGTATCCAAAGTTAAAAAAGGACACAAATATTAAAATATCTTCAACGAAAATTACAGTAGGGAGGAAGAATGAGGAGCTTCATAGCTGCAATCATGAGGGAAAGAGAAGAGTTTCAAGTGATGTAGCTGCTCTGTAAACCGAGGTAAGAAGCATTACCCAGAGTCTGTGGAAGAAAGACTATGTTGGCGAGATGGAACCATGGTGGACAGTCAGGTTGGACACGACTTGTGCGGCCCTTGCACACTTCTCCCAAGGCTAATGGGCAACCACCGAAACAAACTTGCACATCATAGTCCTGAAATAGCATAAAGTGTGAAAAGCTCCAGATTGGGTTGGCATGTTAGCGTTCCCATCTGAATTGAATCACTGACTCGTGATGCAGGGAATCCATGTTAAAAATCCCATGTTCCATGTGTGTAATTATGTCCATTGTCCCCCAAAATGACTGGAGACAAAGTGAATATTTCTGCAATTATGGCTGAAGGCTAATCGAAGGGGGCAACAAGGTCTGCAGTGGAAATTGATGGTGAGATTGGAGCTTTTTAAGGTTTGAGAACGTGAAAAGGCTAAAAATAGAGGAACTGAAACTGATAACATTATTTGAAATGGGAGGGAAAAATTCAAAATATTCTGTGCCACTGAATTTAAGATTGAAGAGCTCAAGCTATAGGAGGTAGGGATGAGAATGATATTGTTGCGGGAAGGGAAAAATGGTTTAATGAGGAGAGAAATTTGACGACAGGACGAGAAGACTACAAAATGTTTAAGTATGACCAGAAAGAAAATAGGAAGTGCAGCAATCGGGATAGAAAACAGTGTTGAGGGAGAGGGTGACATTAAGGAAGGAATTAATGTTTTTTCTGTGTGGTCACATCGAAAGAACAGTAAGATTTTTTTTTTTTTAAAGGAAAAGCGCAAATCAGATGGGCAATTTATATATCTTGTCCAGGATTTATTTTGTAGTCACCCACGAGGAAAGTGCAATGTTGCACCTCTTGAGTAGTGATCTGAATACGGGTGAGAAGGCAGAGTTTGGTGAGCATTTAAAGACCAGTGACCATGACAATGTGTACAAGGATTCTGAGAGTTAGATTTTGCAATCGTAGAGTAAGGCTCTGAAATTTCAGGAGGGCAAGCTTTGAGGGTATGAGGAGAGTGTCATTTGCTATAGATAAACCAACAGGAGGGAAAATCGGCCTCAGAGGAAAAAGGAAACCTTCAAGGAGCGTATGTGCAATGTACAGTGCAAGTATATTTTAATGACGTAAATATAGTCAATGAGACCAGGATGGTTGAGCAGTGATGTAAAGGATGCTCGGAAGGATAAGCAAAAAGCATTCATGGTTTTTTTTTTTTTTTTTTTTTTTTATTAACACGACTGGAGTCTGACTATGTAAACAGAGGCCAGTTAATGAAATGACTATTCAAGTCAGAAGAATGAGATATATATGATAGAATTAAGGCATCTCCGGTAATATAACATCTCTGACCTTCTCACAGGGCAGCCTCAGTGCCGGTGACTGCAAGCAGCCATGGCACTTCAGACTGATCTCCCACATCTACGACCCCTCGTATTAATTCAGTCTGCGAATTCTTCCACCGAAACCTGCTCCCCCTTTGCACAGATTAATTTTATCTTGTCTTCCGTTGCTCCCCATTCTCCCACCCTTGGTACTCTGAATTCTGTGGTGAGGTAGTTGCTCTGAAAACAACTTGCATTCTCTTCCTGGAAGGCAAATCCAACTGAAAGCAAACTCAGGTCATTCCATGAAGCTTGCAACAAGTGTCCACTCTCAGGAAAGCCAGAAAACAACATCCATCCAATCTCAAGAAAGAGATTTCAAACTTGTCTCCTTCCTCAAAAACCTGGTGGTGCCTTGTCAAGACATCTCTGGTGTATGCTCTTTGCCATCCCTTCCCTCTCTCCAAGTGGCATCACAGCCTACTCTGCCTGCTCTCGTTGTACCCATTTGCTCCTGGACTCTGTCTTTTGCACCTAAAAGGGGGAAATCGTTTTTGGCAACCCTCGACTCTGACTCTGCAACTGGACTGGACGGCATCAATTCGCATGTACTAAAAACCTGCTCTTGCACTTCCTCTCTTCCCTTTTCATCCAGTCATTTACCACAGGTCATCTTCCATCTGTTTCAAAATCGGCCGACATTGCAGCATTACATTAAAAAGGTGCAAAAACGGATCCCCTTACCGAAAGACCAATTGGCTAACTTCCAATCAGCAAGGTCATGGAATCCATCATCGCAATTGACATAAAATCATTCCTTTTCTCCAACAGCCTTATCTTGGATCACCAATTCGGATTCAGACCTGGTCACTCTACCTTGGACATGCTGCTTTGACTCTCCCAACAATGGATGGAGGCACTCGATATTAGACAGGTCCAGAGAGATGGCCCTGATCTCATATCTCGAGTTTTTGATAGTTTGGAGTGCAGGGTGGGATGCTAGACTTTCTGCTTATGGAATCCAAGTTAAACTCTACACATGGCTTCCTCTCTTCCTCCACTCTTGAAGCCAACATGTGACTTTCAATGGAATCTTTTCTTCTCCTATCTGTCAAGGCTGGAGTGTCCCAAGGCAGTGTTATTGACCCCAACCTATTCCTAATCTTCATCAATGAGCTCTCTGACTGGAAAATCCTCTTTATCTCTTTATTGATGACTCTATCCTCTGCCATGACATCACATATCCATCTGACAGACAGGCAGCAATCTCTTACCCCTCTTCAGATGTTGAGAAAATCACAATCTGCTCAAACACTTGAAATATGTCTCAATTGTGAGATCTCTCTCTCTCTCACACTCCTCTCTCTCTCCTCTCTCTCTCTCTCTCTCACTCTCACACTCTCAC
>NC_140970.1:21555377-21745377 GCF_056783735.1 Eptatretus burgeri
ATACCAAACCTCGAAAAGGCACATCCGCGGGTCTCCAGCAATATTCCTGGCAAGTTTCAATCAGATCGGATCGTCAATCGTGCAAATAAAATAAAAATAATAAATAAATTAATAAAAACATTAATTGTGACGTCATTCGTGATGTCATAGCACCGTGTCTTGTCATTATTGGTCGACAGATAAATGGCCTTAACTTGGGAACCCCTTGTCCGATTGATATCAAACCTTGAAAAGGCACATCCGCGGGTTCCCGGCAATATTCCTGTCAAGTTTCAATCGGATCGGACCGGCGGTCGCAGACAGACACACACACACACACACACACACACACACACACACACACACACACACACACACACACACACACACACACACACACACACACACATTGCTGGAATTATAGATAGATGGCAAGCTTCTAAATAACTTGCACCAAAAACTATAACATTTTCACGCTGACGCTCACTCCGGGGGTATCACTATAGTTCTCTGTTCTTCGAACAGGCGAGCTAAAAATGAGATATCATGCTAAAGCTTATCGTTGACCGGATTCTATGAACTATTCTGTTTCTCAATTTGACTTCAAAAAAGTTGGATTCGCCTGATTTCAATGATTAACCCCAATTTTACTTCCCGGCACGTTTTATCATCTTGTATTTTCCGTGTATTTTTTTCCAATCCTGAAGTTTTCAAGAGGATTATTTCCAAAACAAATGTACTATTTTGAAGAACTATAATTCCCCTTTCCTATGCAAAAACAATCACGCAAAACTGTTTATATTTTGCAGAGTAATGAAAAAACAAAAGAGTATACTTGGGGTTACTTGGAAAATATCACAATTTCCAATGATTATTGGAATATACATGTAAATGTAAAATAAGTCGAGGTTACATTTTAATTACAATATAGTGATTTATTGACATTGTGTTGTTATACATTGTTAACAATTTTGTCATGTTATGATAATCATGATAATCAGATATATCTGTCTCGTAAATGAAATGGTTGTCATCCATGTGTATTAATAGCAATGTGTTGAGAAGTTTGGAAAATGAGCATGCAAATCTATTGAATTTTGTTAAATATGTTCCTTTAGATCTGGATAAGTGTCTTGGTAATCTTCGGTTTTATGCTGAATCCATGAATGTATCTGAACCATCATCACACAATGAGCTTTCAATTTTGCTCATCTCCAATCATCGTCGTCCACGTCCGATTCCTCTGATCCATACAAAAGTTGTCAGTGTGACATTTCCACATCCTCGTCGTCCTCTTATTCGATGACTGATTCCTTTTCACTGAGGATCTGGCTTATATGGCGTGGCATCTGATCACCATCAAACCAATCGATTGCGTATCTTCCATCAACCAGGATCTATCCGTGTTGGCACGGCTGGCCACATAAGCGAGATGGATCTTGACGTGCAGCTTTCTTCCACAGAGAGGCAACGTAATTTGCTCTCTTGATTTGATTTTCTTGATTAGAACTGATCGACAAGGCGGCATGCTGCTTGGGTTTACACCCTTGATCTTCTCCAGTGGATCCCCCAGCTGTCTTGGCGCATATGTGTGTTGAAACATAACATAGCGGGCAGTGTCAACGCTGAGTAAGTTGTGTTTCCCATACAGCGAGCATACAAAATGCTCAATTATCGAAACTGTTTCATAAGGAACTTTGTGGTGCTCACCTAGCATGGCAAACGTTGAGATGAACTGTTCGTGTTTCATCATGATGTCAAGGGGTCTCTGTTTTCCTTTGTTCATGAAGGATGCTGTGAAGTCAGTACCAGTAAATGCATGAAGTCCAGGAAGAGCTTGCGGAACGGTAGACTCCAATTCATCAACCAGTTTGGGAATACTGATGTATCTCCTGGTGTTGTTACTGCTGAGTCCAACATCCATCCATACGTTTGGGCAGTCGTGTGCGGCACCTGCGTAGCACAACAGAACCATGAGGACGTCCGTGTCGTTTCTTCTGACCCTCATCGTTGCTGCTGGTGATACTTGCATGATATGATAAAGATGAAACACAAGTCGAGTGTCAGTTTCTTCATGTTGGCAGTTCAATGCCTCTGTCTCTTCTCTGAATACACTCCCTCCATTTTCTCTGAATGTGTAGCAGACACTATCCAGACCCATGACCACAATGTGATCCTTCAGGATGCTAACATATCTGTTGTTCTTCCATTCGTTTGCAAGGAAGCGAAGGAATCCTGCTTTGAAGGAACATGACTGAAGAGCTATTTGCCAATTCTGAGGCCGCTTCTGTTCAGGACCCGTCACAGCAAACGTCATGTCTTCTGACCCTCGTCTGTTTCGCTCAGCCTCTTTGATACTCGGTGATGCACGCATCACATACAAGATCAGTGTGTGGTGACATCTCGCACAACCGTCGGAGGATTACTTCAGCTACCCCACCAAATGTGGGAGGGAGATTCAGCAATGTGTGGAGCAGGAACATCAGATCGACTAATGTGACGTCAATATCTCCAGGTTTCTCGCTTTCAACCATTCCCTCCAGCTTGTGGGGAAGCTTTGACTTGTCAGTTTTGTTGATGTTACCACCAGGCCGAGTGGAATTGGAGTCTGTGGATGTTGAAAGACTTTCTCAATATCTATCCTTTCCAACGTACTGATGTGGAGTAGCCTTCCAAACAGGTCTCTGGTCCCTTGTAGTTCGACTACCTTCTGGTCCTTGGTGGTGATGTTTTTCTTCACAGCAGCACTCGCAAAGTTCTTGATCTTCCTTCTGCTGATTGGTTTCTTGAAGCGAGCTTGATCGTCAAAGCTCTCTGCTGTGAAATTATCACACAACTCCTGGACTTTCATGTGAAACCCCAAGAGATCCTCCTTGATATCATTTGGTACACTGGTGCCAGTCGTGATGCAGTGGGGGGTTTCATTCGTGTTCTGATCAAACGGGTTCGTGGTGTTCTTGATTGCGTCAAGCAGCTTCGAGAGATCATTATTGTCTCGGGTGACTCGATACGGTTTCAACGATTTGGAGACTTCTTCCTTCAATTTCAAGCCAGCTTTGTCGAGGAGGCTTCCACGAATACAACTTCTGGCAGCTCTAGTGACCATCAACCGCTGTCTCGCACTGTCGGACTGACTGAACGAAGTGATTCCTATCAGCCTTGATGCAGCATCAGCATTCACCGTCTGCTCGAGGGTGATGTCGACTTGAGTTCGCGAGAATGATTTGTTGGTTCTTCTCACAGATAAAGCTCCATTTTCTAAGGCTTCTCGAACACCATGATGTGACTTGGCCAGGTTCATCAGATTGTGATAATAACGAACCAGCCAACGAGCGTAGTTGTGACGATTCCGCAGTTGGGATGTTCGGAGAACTTGGATTGTTATCACTAGGAGAGGATGAAGCGACTTACATCTGCAATTATAAATATCCAAAATGTGTTGTTCGTATAATATCATCAAAATGAAGAAGTCCATTCCATTGGGACCATACTCTGTACAGAGCGTTGGCACTGCCGAAGCAGTCTCCTTGGCTATTGGGAACAATCCTGGACAGGTCGCCACTCTGATGCAGGATACCAGAATGACTCGGTCATCCCAGCAAGCTGGTACTCATTTTGCCGACCTCGGGATGGCAGGTCGAGTCAACCCCCTGGTGAATTAATTTAGCGGGCAATGACGCTTGAACTCAGGACGCTCGGATCCAAAGCCACCACCCAAACCACTGAGCCAACACTAGACATAAAATGAAGAAGACTCGACATGATACAAGTTTATTTGATGATATATTGGAATAGCATCCATTCCGCTTACAGATTGAAGTGTTTTCCCCATGGAAATCCATTCAGCGACCCCAGAGAAAGAACGCCTGTTTCTGTGAGTATCTGTGGGCCACCAGAGCAATCGAGGAAGTGTCCCAGAGCACCAAAATACGCAAGTTCAATGTGAAAGGGTCCAAAGCAGATGAACACGCTGTTGTACGTAGGATCTTCGGCAGCTTGGATGTGTAGAGCTGGTTTATCTATAGCTAAGTCATAGTGGACCACGACGAAGTCCCTCTCCACGTTCCTGAGCAACCCGCTGAGATGGTCATAGCATTTCTGCCACTACGTCTAGCCGAGTCGGAGGGAGATTCAAGTTCTCCATGTCGGCAATTCTCTGTCTGGGGAGTGGATCTTCTGTGACAAGCGAGTTCCAACCTGTCCAGAAAGGTGTTTTGTCGAGTGCGATGCTCATCATCCAGAATATATATCTCTATATTCCATGTCGGTGAGATGCGGTGGTCTTGGGATGCTTTTGACTGCATACTGAAAGACTGTCATCTTAGGTTTCTTGTGATATGGTTCCAAAGTGTGTTCCTTACGGTGGAATACTCGTTTCGAACTATAACTCTGTGTCCACTGAAGTTAGCTGTCCCTGGGAGGGAGGTTCTTTGGGTGACTCGTCCAGTGTCATGTTCGGCTCGTTCTGATAGCAGATACCTACAGTATCGTGCAAGGTTCCGCCGCCTGACAGTGTTTCCGTAAGCTCATCGTAATTGTCCCATGCTAAACTGGTACAAAGTCCGACCATTTTGGTGATTCCATCGGGTGTGGTACATTTACGACCAAAGATGTCAGTGGCCAATTCGGTCTTTTGGGACTCAGCTGTGTGATGGCCCATACTGTGTCCAAATCGGTTCAAAATCTCAACAACTTTCTGGCTTCCTGTCATACTTTGTAAAGCGAGTCCCATGCAGAGGTGTTTCCCTGGTTTTATTCTGGCTCTAGTTGTGAGGTACAACACGTCATCGGACACAGATTTCACCAGTCTCTCAATGCGTTCGTCCCAAGGCGGCTTGTTTGATCCTGTGTACAGCACCCTGAAGAACTCAAGGACAGCATCAGGAGGGTCTGCCTGTCCTACTTCCAACGCTTCCGTTGTGATTGGCCTTGGTAAGTCATCCTGTGCGCTTTGAACCTTCAATATCAGGGACCGAAGGTAGAATGCAGCTTCTTGTACTGCACGATCATCAAAATTGGCATGCCTGATTGCGGCATCGTGACTGAGGTTAGCATTATGTATGATTGTCCCCATGTTGCGACTTGCACAATGACTGGTCAGTTCATTTGGATATGTTTTCAGGATCTTGTCGGCCAAGCTTCTAGCGGGATATGTCTTCTCATCGTCTCCAAGCAAGGTGAGGTAGCACTTCCTTTGCCTTCATGTCGAGACCTCCTAGCTTTGCAAGCATCACGTTATCTTGCGCAAGTTCAGCTGCATTTTTTTTTTTTATGCCTTCCTCACCCATGTCAGTCATACAGATCCCCAACACTTCCCGCTTGCCTTTCCAAAGTAACTTGATGATGGAATTGCAGAACAGGAACTTTTCTCTGAGATGCCTGTAGAACTTCCCTCTGTGTGTTCTACTTCAGAACGCAGTACGAGTGATCGTGATGGGCCAGCGGAATCTTGTTCTACATTTACAAGGGACAGTGCGGTGAAATCTTTGTAGCACTGTTTGTGATGACCAGTTGTCTGGTCATATTCAGCAGGAAGGCTTATTCTGAAATACTTTGAGTCTTTTACTGTGGAATGTCTATTTTCATGAACAGAATTCACTTTCCGCCATGTATTGTCGTCGAAAGGTTTGACTTCTCCGGTAGTTTTGTCGTGAATATGGAGAATGCGTGTACGTTTTGAAGTCACTTTATTTGCCGTTGGTGAACCTGAAAGAAGAAAAAAAATGCTATTCTACCACCACCAACTACATTCATTATACAGGGAATACGCGTGCTACACATAAACATCGTAGTCTGGTCAACAGAAGATAGAATATTGTTGTGAATCTGGAAACCATTATCGCACTCATCATTCAGGTTCCTTTTTGCTCAGTTATGCCGATAAGTGCATGTTCCATAGATAGCTCACCTTCCATTGTTTAATGGGCAGAAATCGATTCGATGTGCTGTGATTTAATTTAATTGTTAGGGAGCGATCACAACACAAAGGAAGATGCCCCTCCCCCTCTTCTGGGAAGAGGAGGAAGAGCCCTCCCGTCCCGTCATTCATGACTTGAACAACTCCCTCCCACCCGCGGTTGTGCAGGCATGGGGATGAGTCAGCCGGGAGTGGGGGAGGGGCGGGGGAGGATAAGGAAGAGATCCTCTGCTTGGCTCGAGTCGGCTTCTTGCTTCTGCTTGGCTCGGGTTAGGGTTTTGGGCTCTTGCGTTGTTCGGAAGAGAGTTGGTTCGGCTGCTTGGTTCATCGTAGAGAGGTTCTTGTTCTTTGATCGGAAGAGTTGCTTCTGGGTCTTGCTTTGTTGGCTGGTTTTCATCGGAGGAGCTGGTCGGGTTGCCGTGGTTCTTCTTCGGCCCGGTGGTCAAGGAGTGTCGGCCTGGTTCAAGGGTGCTTGAGTTGGTTCGTGGAGCTCTTTGTTGCTTTGCTTCATGGCCTGTTTCGGCTAGCTCTTCTTTGTTTGTGGAGCTCTTTGCTTCCCGGCTTGGTGTGACTCCTTGGCCTCATCTTGGAGATGGTTCTTCGGGGAAGTGATGGATCGGCGCCTCATCTCACCAGCACGTGCTCAGAAGCACGAGGGGATCCGCTGGAGCTCGGGAAGGATCATGGATCACGCCGATTGGATCCAGCTCGCTTTCGCTCGAGCCCGGGTCCGAACAGCTTGAAGACCACACGAGGTGGAGAGGTTCGAGATAGGTTCTGGGTTTCAGCTAATCTGTCCCTCCAAGCTGAAGTCCGTATTAAAGGCATCAGCCACCATTTCTTGGGTGTGTGTGTACGAGTGTTTGTGGGCCCATCTAACAAGTAGGAAACTGTTAAGTGCCTGTGTTGTATTTGCTTTACATTTCATAATAGAACTCGTCTGTAGGTTTTTTCTGGTGTCCTGTCCCCTATCCCCATTCATTCATTCCTTGCATGCCTGTGTTCAAATAAATGTTCCCCATTGTTGAATGTCACCTGCTCGTTGCGTCCCTTCCTCAATTGACAGCCATTAAGCGTTCGGGGAATTAACTGGCTAATTAAAGCCGATAAACGTACATCTGGTCCGGCGGGACTTGACGAAGTAAAACCGCTCAGCTTCGCATACGGAACGAGCTGCTTAAGCGGCTCGTTTTCGTGCAGGCCCCGCCGAGGTATAAACTCCCGGCATTTGTCCACGCGAATAGTTTGGTATATCGATAATTCGGCGATTGACCCTGAAGCGCGTGGATGGAAAAGTTGGCTAGTTTATGGTGTGTTAAAAACACCCAAAGCTGGGTTTCGGCGTTGGGCCGGAAGCTACGACTGGATTGCGTGTTCGGTGGATGCGCGGCCTGGATTGGGTTTAAAAGGTCGTTCGCACGCCGAACTGCCGGAAATCTACAACAATATTATACATGCATCTGCTATAGTTGGAAGATGTCACATTTGTGCAACAAAAAATGAAACTGACATCCGACTATCTATTTCACTGAAAATAGAGTATACCAAATAACCAATTAATTATCTAGGTATACTACTCAGACAATAACTTTTCCACTTGAAAAGAACATTGAGTTAGTATCTACACGATATCAAAATAAAACATAATATTTTGCAATGAGTCACTTCGCTTAAGAATTGCGTAAATCTCGAAAACTGCAATATTTTCCAAGTAACCCCGTGTATACTCTTTTAGTCATTACTCTGCAAAATATAAACCATTTTGCGTGATTGTTTTTGCAGATGAAAGGGGAATGATAGTTCTTCAAAATAGTATATTTGTTTTGTAAATAATCCTCTTGGAAAAACTTCAGGATTGGAAAAAAATACACAAAAAATGTAAGATGATAAAACGTGCCGGTAAGTAAAATTGGGGTGAATCATTGAAATCGGGATAATCCAACTTTTTTGAAGTCAAATTGCGAAACAGAATAGTTCATAGAATCTGGTCAATGATAAGCTTAAGCATGATATCTCATTTTTTGGATGTAGCTATTGGGCTTGAGTCGAAATTAATTACTTATAAAGTTTGTTCGGAAGGTTTCCGAAACGAAATGCGTTCACGGGAAATTATAGGGTACCCCTATAAAAACGCGATTTGTGGAAAACTGTCCAAGTGTATTTTTATCAGACCAGCATATTCAAATTATACAGACATTTTCACTCCAGAAACAACTCTCAGACCTTTTGGCGAACAAAACACAAATATACCTTTGTAGCATCTTAGACCAGACAGACAGACGAAACCAATTGCCTTACTACTCTTTGTGCATGCCTGCTCGGGATGAGATGCTGGACAATTTGCCAAATGCAAAGCCAAAGTACTGCTAAATTGCAGATTCGTGGCCTCGTCTTTAAAATATAAAATTGAATTGAAATAAAGTAGTTCCTCAGCCAGAGAGTGGCATCTGTCTGATCGACAGAGTGAACCAATTGCTTAACCCCCTCTTTGTGCTGCATGGGTAGGATAATAACTATAGTGAAAAAATCAAAACCAAACAGGCAATAGAAATAAACCAAACAACCCTCCCACCACCTCTCCTGCGACTGAGCCTCGACCACCTCGTCAGCCAGCCAGAGGAGGAGCTCATATTCTCCACCTCTCACAGTGGAGCAACTTCCACAAGAGTAATGTCCACTGTCTCCACCACACAGTCACTGAGCCAACAACAAAATCCTCCTTTCCCACCTCAGTGGGCCCAACACCCGAGAGAGGCAAAGGAGCCACCTCCAATTCCTCCTCCATCACATTCTCCTATGCTGTTTGGTTGGGGGGGGGGGGGGGAGAGACATCGGCAGAGTATCATCTAATTCCCTTGGACCCTCCCCTTTTTTCTCGAGATGCTCCCTTAAATGTCCCAACCCACCATAATGGGTACAAAACTCTTCTTTTCACCCAATAATTAGGTGGCCGAGTCAACCGCACCTGCGGCACACTTTAATGTGCCTGGCATAAAAGGCATGACCACAGTCCATCCCGATTATAATCCAGTTTGGGATATGGGAGCCATCTCCCCTTGTCTGCAGCTTGACTCGGGACGGCCGAGCCCCGGTCCATATGCCAAGGCCATGCCGCACGAGCCATACTGAGCATTGGATGTCCGCGTAGCGACGAAGCCAAACGTTGAGATCGTAGTCACGAACACACTTATTGTACAGATGGACGGTCACGCCCTTCTGTGAGTCGGTCAATGTCCCAGCCAACGGAGCGGTGGCTCATCAGCGCCAGCACCGCTATCATCTGAAACAACACCTCAAAACCACGGGCAAGAGAGATCAGGCAAAATAAGTCTTCAGCCTTGGACCTGAGAATCCTCAACTACACATTTCTATCAAAAGTCTAGCTGGCCAGGACAAATTGGCTAACCCTGCCAGGAGATAGGCTGGGGGGAAAAAGGAGAGGGAAAGACAAACGACACCAAACAGAGTTTTTAAAAGTTTCCGGTGCGAGGTGGCACCACACCAGGCAGCGACTTTGAAAAGGGTACGTGCTGCTTCCCTGCTTGATGCTCCGCAGTTAAAAAGGATAGAGCACGGACAAACAACACTGGGTTGGCAACCACAGCACAAACATTGATGGACCTAATGACCTCATCTTTACAAGGGAACTCTATGAACTCAAAGCTTCATCGAAACCGCTTAACAAAACACGACGAGTTAATTATTCATGATAATCACCTTGCAGCAGTTTGATTGAACTGAGTTAAAACTTTCAAACCACAGAAACGTGTTTTTGTTTTTTTTTCAAGAATTGAGAAAGTGGTGTCTGAGATGTGTTAGAAGTTTAAAAAAAAAAAAAATCACCGAGCTGTCGTGTTCACGCGTATGGTGTTGGGAGTATACAGTGTGGGAGTCACTCCGACTACACGACACGGCGACACTGATCACAACCCATGCTGTTGTCTCGTTCTCTTCTTTTTCTCTTAAATACAAATCATTCACTGTCGTCCACAAGTCCGTCCTATGGCAGGGGCCTGTGGAATAAATTAAGGGGATATGTCTCGGCTGGAGGGAAGGGAAGGGAGGGTTAAAGGCGTGACGCTGCGATTGTGCGAGCGTTGCGAGAGCTTTGGTTGTGCTTCCGATGGATTTGTGACAACCCTCAGAGGCAGTTGTGTCTTCACTTTCTTTTGGAGTGTTTCCTAAGGCAGCAAAAGCAACAACAGCAACAACAAAAAAATTACCAATAACAGAGGGAAGGTCATGGAGCCATCAGGAGGAGAGGGAACAGGAACACGGTGTCCGGTACCGTGTTCTCAGTGGGTGGTCGAGGCACTGGCGTACCGTTTTGGCATCACCAGCTGCGTGGAAAATGAAGTCGTCGTTCTGGCGACGGGCTTGGACCAATATTTGCAGGAAGTATTTGACCATCTCGACTCTGGCAGTCGAGGCGTGATCTCGGCCGATGATTTCCAGTCGCTGTGCGAAGTGCTCAACTTGGGAGAGACCGCGAGGAACTGCGAGTCGCCGTTGCTTCGTGACCTACCTCCCACCCTGTCCTTCGGAGAGTTCCACGGCCGTCTCTGTGGACGTTTTGAGAATCTCAGTTCTCAAAGTGCACCTCGTGTTCCATTTTCTGGTGACCCGGAGCTCTTGGAGGCACAGATTCACCTTCGGAGCCGCAGGGCTCGGACTCGGGAAGCAAATACGCTCCGCGGACGATCAATATCACCCTTCGGGATCCATGGTGACTGGACAGATGGAGAGAGTTGCAGGTGCAGCGCCTCTCTGATATCGTGTGCGTCATCATTACTTGCATCGTCATCAAAGTCCGCAGCTCTGCGGACAGGCGATGCTCGGAATTTACGAAACTGCTGCTGCTGCCGCAGCGACTGCTGCTTTAGGGAAAATGTATGCAGCAAAGTGCCGGCTGTGGTGCTTGAGCAAACACGGCAACGTTCGACGAGGCTCGAAGAAGAGAATGCGAACCTGCGGGAGCTCGTCGAGGATCTGCGACTCGCTCTCCAGGGTAGCGATGCTCGCTCGCTTGCGCTGCAGGTGACCCTGCGCCGTGATCCTGCTGCACCACCACGGGAGGCCAGCTGTGCTGAATGCGTCCGAGTTCAAGATTTGGAGTCTGGATCTGAGAGGGTGCGGTGGCAACGTGTTTGCGAGATCAGGAGCTCAGCGCTGCGTTCCGAAGCTCACGCTGTGCGTCGCGGAGCGGAAAGAACGCGCCGCGTGCTGCAGGCTGCACTCGTCAGGGTTCATGACCTTGAGTGCGAAGTGCGCCGAGCTTCCCGTGAGCGGCCTGGGAAGGGCAGAAGGTACGAATAAACAAATGAGAAAGACGTTGTGCAGAGAATGATAATTGCAAAATCGCTGAAATAAAGTTGGTTTAATCCATCGACAATGATGTGCAAATCCTCTTCAAAGTTCAAGTCATATCAATTGGATGAAAACTGAGGATTTTAGAAATCTCAACTATGTTGTTGACCTTTGACCTATTTTAACCTTTTGGCCTATGTTGACCTCAAAATAATTCGTAGTTGAATTCACTCTCATCACATGCAAACTCTGTTCAAATTTCACGTCAATCGGATGAAAATTAACGATTTTGGAAATTGCACCGAGGTTGTTGTTCTTTGGCCTATGTTGACATCAAACATAACTGAGGGTTGAATTCAGTGATCTGATATGCAAATCCTCTTCAAATCCCAAGTCAATTGATTGAAAATTGACAATTTTAGAAATCCGGCCCATGTTGACCTTTTTATCTCAAAAATCAATGGGCTTCTTGCTTCCGACCATCTCTACCATTTTTGTGAAGATCGGTTTAAAATTGTGACCTGTGGAAGATTGACATGCAGAGAGACAGACAGACAGACAGACCAGACCAACCAATCAATTGCAAATCATTGATTTCACAAGTCATAACACCTCAGTCACTGTGATGGGGAACTTCAGTGAAAAGTACTGATGGAGTACTGCTCTCCACTCTGGGCTGGTGCTCCTGCCTCCCACTTTTCTCGGCTTCACGCTGTGGAAACCAGGGCATTTCGGATCATTGTCATCTCCCGCGATGAGGCTGAGTCTTTGGGCCTCTCACTCAATCACCGCAGGCTGGTCGGTGGTCTTTGTCTTCTACTGTCTCCTCTCCAGCCTCGCTCCTCCCCCCTGCTATCTCTGCGATTTGTCCCTACCACATTTCCGCAGGGCACTCAAGGTCCGCCAACACCCCTCTTCTGGTAAAACTACCAAAATCACGAATCGCTGTTCACCTTCACTCTTTCATTCCTCTTTTTTCCCGTCTTTGGAATGAACTCCTCACTCTATTCAATCCTATTCTTCCCTCCAGGCCTTCAAAACAGCTGTTCACCACCAACTCTTATCATCCCCCATCCAAATCCTCGATCTTTTCTACCCCCAATAATCCACCCAATCCCACCTCCTTCAAATTCCCTGCTTTCCTTCCTGAAAGTCCCTGCAATGTCCATCTTCTATTCCCCATGTTCGACGTCCCATCCCTCTCCCTTCCACAGATCTCCTAATGTCTCTGTTCCCCACTAATTTCTCCTTCCCACTCTGCCCCTCTTGTCTCATGCCCCCTTGCTATGCGTTGTGTGTTAGCTCTCATACGAGCCTCAACAAGGTGTACAAAAAAACAAAAAAAACACCGGTTGAGAATCCAAAACAGGGATTTCATGTTCACACCTTCGTGCAATTCGGAAGAGACCATCGATTTATTACGTAGGCAAACATCGTGGCATTTTGGACAGAGCGTTGCACCAAAGAGTACATAACAGTCCCTCAAATTGACCTAAAACTGTCAAGTTTGCTAGCATTAGAGTTGGTGGACGTTATAAAGATTCCATGGTGTATCCCTCCAAGTGGAGGCGAGTTATCGCAGGCACCCTGTGCAAATTCCAAATTCCTGCCCTCGTCACTGTCAGTCATACGACGGTCCTGCCCAGCCAGTTCGTGAAAGATTTGGGCCAAAAACTTTCCCCGGTTGACCCCACGAGGTGTAAGGAACAATTGGCTTCATTCAATGAGTAGTCATAGCCATTCTGGTTGGCATCAAGAAAAAATATATAAATATGTACAGTATATACAACACAGTAACTGAAAATGCCTGGAATGACATTTTGCAGTAACCGGCGCGTAACGTGGAAAGCTACAATACAATGTCTTTGTAACTTAAAGCACTGAAAGCAACACATCAACTGTCAACATAGTTGTGTTTTGTCGAGGGGAGGTGGTGCTTCAAGGACAGAGAGCGGGGGACGAGGCAGACGAGAAGGCAAGTGTGGGTTGAGTAGGGTAATAAAACAAGATAAACCGTGCGGATGGAGAAGCCATTGCTCAAAGTAAGTCTGAACAAAATAAAATTTAAAACTTTAAAAATTTCTAATGAGCACTTTCACAGCTTTCACAAAGCACTCGAGCAACATGAATACATATTGTACATACATGATACATGTGAAGGAAGGATATGATATCGATACAAATAAGTGTGTCAGTGTGTCTCCTCCATAACCCCAAAACCATACAACCTTTCAGCCTGAAACTTTGCATGCATATGAAAAAAAAAACTCCAAGAAAGTGAAAGAGTGAAAATTGGGTGTTTGGGTTAATTACAATAAACCCTTTTTGAAGATAATTAACGGCCTTATTTAAATATATCCTTCATCAAGGCTCAGCCTCGATCAGCCCTCTGTCAGCTTGCTGAGATCTTAATTCGCCATTTTGTTCAGCCGATTCAAGCACGACTTGATTTGGAAACATGACCTACTCTCACGGACTAATTACATTTTATAATCAAATTATTATAGGACGATCTGATTTGAGAATTGGACGTGGTGGACTAAATAAGTGTTCAAAATCATGAGTGAAATCTGAAAATTTTGACAAATTGGTGATTTTTTATAACTCGCTGTATTTATTAAAGCAAAAGCATTAAACTTATCTTTTTCGACTGTTCGAGCAATTATGTTTAGTGAGGAAAAGAGGAATGGATGTGCAGAAAGTGAAACTTCATTTGGTGCAATGCCGTGCTCTCTAACTTGCTTTTGCAATCCATCATGATAGAATTGACAGGGGTCCTCTGTTTTTTTCAGTAATTACGTATGCAAATTTCTTTTTCCTGTTTCGTGCGATTTGCTTTCAGGACAAAATATTTATATAAATATACTATGAGTTGCTGCTGCAATATATTAATCGTCAGCAGTCTCTGAAACCGAAGACTACGAAGACAGCACACATGCACGTCGAACGTGGTGGGTTTGTGAATGCCTTCATGTGAGTAGGTTGGAGGAACATGTGTGGGTTGGGGCAAGCAGGCACACTTTGCCAGGAAGATTAAAAAAAAAAATGTAAATTTAAATTTTTTTTAATTTAAATGATCCCGCCTAGTTTTACATAGAACACGGCGGTTAAAAATTAAACTTTGCTGTTTGGACACGTTTTCTCACCCCTGTAATCCCCTGGTATGCTGCCGACCATTCCCTTCCACTGCCTTCCCTGCCCCTCCACTCATACTTCCTTCATTTCCCCTCATGCTGCCAACCATTCCCCTCATGCTGCCTCCCATTCCCCTCATGCTGCCTCCCATTCCCCTCATGCTGCCTCCCATTCCCCTCATGCTGCCTCCCATTCCCCTCATGCTGCCACCACCTCACCTCATGCTGCCTCCACCTACCCTCATGCTTCCTCCACCTTACCTAACACTTCCTCCACCTCTCCTCAGGCTTCCTCCACCTTCCCTCACGCTTCCACCACCTCCCCTCACTCTTCCTCCACCTCCCCTCACGCTACCTCCATTTCTCCTTACGCTGCCTCCACTTCCCCTCACGCTGCCTCCACCTCCCCTCACGCTGCCTCCACCTACCCTCACGCTGCCTCTACCTCCCCTCACGCTGCCTCTACCTCCCCTCACGCTGCCTCCACCACCCCTCACGCTGCCTCCACCTCCCCTCACGCTGCCTCCACCTCCCCTCACGCTGCCTCCACTTCCCCTCACGCTGCCTCCACTTCCCCTCACGCTGCCTCCACCTCCCCTCACGCTGCCTCCACCTCCCCTCACGCTGCCTCCACCTCCCCTCACGCTGCCTCCACCTCCCCTCACGCTGCCTCCACCTCCCCTCACGCTGCCTCCACCTCCCCTCACGCTGCCTCCACCTCCCCTCACGCTGCCTCCACCTCCCCTCACGCTGCCTCCACCTCCCCTCACGCTGCCTCCACCTCCCCTCACGCTGCCTCCACCTCCCCTCACGCTGCCTCCACCTCCCCTCACGCTGCCTCCACCTCCCCTCACGCTGCCTCCACCTCCCCTCACGCTGCCTCCACCTCCCCTCACGCTGCCTCCACCTCCCCTCACGCTGCCTCCACCTCCCCTCACGCTGCCTCCACTTCCCCTCACGCTGCCTCCACTTCCCCTCACGCTGCCTTAACCTCCCCTCACGCTGCCTCCACTTCCCCTCACGCTGCCTCCACTTCCCCTCACGCTGCCTCCACTTCCCCTCACGCTGCCTTAACCTCCCCTCACGCTGCCTCCACTTCCCCTCACGCTGCCTCCACCTCCCCTCACGCTGCCTCCACCTCCCCTCACGCTGCCTCCACTTCCCCTCACGCTCCCTCCACTTCCCCTCACGCTGCCTCCACCTCCACTCACGCTGCCTCCACCTCCCCTCACGCTGCCCCCACTTACCCTCACGCTGCCTCCCCACCCTCCTCTTTTCCTCCCCGACACTCGTTGCCTCCCCTCCCCTCATGCTGCCTCCCCATTCCCTCACCTCGTGCTGCTTCCCCATTCCTTCCCCTCACGCTGCCTTCCCATTTTCTCCCATCATACTGCCACCCCATTCCCTCATCCCCCCCTCCCTCATGCTCCCTTTCCATTCTCTCCCCTCGTGCGGCATTCCCATTGCTTCCCCTTTCCCTCACGCTGCCTTCCCCCTTCACACCCATGCTGTCCCCCCCCCAATGATACCTCCCCCTCCCCTCACTTTTCCTTCCCAACCTCACTCTGCCTTCCCTCATGCTGTCCCAAAGACAGGTTGTATTTGCTGGTACACCCAACTGTGTTTGAGGACGTCCTCCTGCAGTTGGGCTACTTTTAAAGAGGAGGTTGGTGGCAGGATTTGCACTCTGACCACCACAAGACCCTTCATTCTGCAAAACATTCTAAAAGCATTTTTTAAATCTGAAAACCCACTCCGTGGGAGTACCTTCTGTGCAGCTTCCCTTCAAGGGCAACTCACCGGATGACTGGATTGGGGAAAAGCCTTTGGGACCCCAATCTTTGATGATAGGAGGGAAACTACGGGGTAACCTTCCCGGATCAGATTGCAGTAGTGTGTCGGGGTGGTGCTGAGGTGTCGTCCACCAGACGACAGTCTCCTTGGGTTAACCTGAGGTGGACCCTTCGGGTGGGTGCCTGGAATGTCCTATCCCTAAGAGAGGATGATCACCTGTCTCTGTTATCACCTGAGCTCAAGCGTTTGGACATCAGGATTGCAGCTCTCTCTGAGGTTCGGAGACCGGATTGCAGCGAGATCATGGCAGGTGGTTACACCTACTATGGGTCTGGTCGATCTGATGGGTACCATGCCCAAGGAGTTGCTGTAGCTGTGTCCAATAAGCTGACTCCAATGATAACTGAGGTAACACCGGTCAACGAGCGTATAATGAGACAAAGGATTTGTCACTCCTTAGGTGTCATTTCCCTGGTCTCTGTTTATGCTCCGACTGAGGCGAGTGACCTCACCATGAAGGATGCATTCTACGCCACGCTCGTGTCTGTGGTTGAGCAGTGCCCCAGACGAGATACACTTCTAGTCTTTGGGGGATTTCAATGCATCAACTGGAATTAGCAGTGAAGGTTATGAGACGTGTGTTGGTCCCCATGGGTCTGGAACTGTGAACAAGAATAGCACTGTTTCTTGATTTTGCAAGAGGTCATGAACTTATGGTGGCTGGTTCATGGTTACAATGACCACAGGTTCACCGCTGGACTTGGTATTCCAACGTTAGTGGTGTGGCAAAAGAGGTTTACCATGTGCTCGTTGAGGGTCGCTAGAGGAGGATCCAGAACTGCAGGGTCTACCGGAGTACTTAGTTACTCAATACTGACCACAGGCTTGTTGGAGCAACTCTGAAGCTGCAGCTTAATTCCAGGAGATTGGTACTATCCCAGCCGAGATTGGATGTTGGCAAACTCAAGGATGAGAGGGTAGCTGAGAAGCTTGTGAACAGGCTGAGTGGAGATTTGGGGGGTCTGGGTGCTTTGGGGGATCCTGAAGAGTTGGGGAGGACCTTAAAGAACACCATCCTTGATGTTTCTGGAAGATGTCTTGGAACTCACCGGAGGGTGAATAAGAATTTTGTCTCTCAAGGGACACTGGATACCATTGACCAGAGTCGCAGGGCCAGGCTGAATGGCAGAGCTGAGCTGTTCAGGGAGCTGAGGCATAAAGCTGTACATGTGCTAAGGGTGGACAAGGAGGCCTATGTGCGAGGAATCTGTGAGGGAGTAGAGCATCACCTGTGGTCAAGAGATTCTCGTCCTGCTTACAGGGGAATTCACGCATTGCGTTCCTCCAAGCCCATCCCTTGGTGAACTGCAGTAAGAGCGGAGGGTGGTGGGTTCTTGACAGAGGAATCCAAAGTGAAGGCCCATTGAGCCAGTTAATGTGAGCGGCTGTTCCAGGCTGATCCCCCATCTGTTTAATTGGATGTCAGGGGTGTTGCAATCTCTATTGCTGACCCACAAATCACCTGTGGTCCACTTTCGTTTGCGGAAACACGGGCTGCGGTGAACATGTTGAAATCGGATTAAGCTCCAGGGATCTGTGGCATCCATGTTGAACTTCTCAAGGCTGGTGGAAATGCTGCACTCATGTCGTTGCATGCAGTTTTGTGCTCTGCCTGGAACACGGGCATCATCCCAAGTGATTAGAAGGGGGCCTTGTTGTCCCTCTCTGGAAAGGGAAGGGGTGATCGCCAAGACTGCAACAACTACCGAGGGGTGACGCTGCTCTCAGTGGCGGACAAGATCGTTGCTCAGATAATTCTTTATAGGGTTCGCCACCATTTGCTTGAGCACCAGCGTCCAGAGCAGTCAGGCTTTACACCAAAGAGATCAACGATTGACCGTATCCTTGCTCTTCAGGTCCTCACTGAACACAGATGAGAGTTTCGGCAGGGGCTGCTTATAGCCGAAGTTGATCTCTGTAAAGTGTTTGATTCAGTGAATTGGGATGCCCTCTGGAGGATTCATGGTCTTCGTGGGGTGCCATCAAAACTGATCAATCTGATGTCTGAACTATACTCTGGGACTGAGAGTGCTGTGAAATGTGGTGATACCATCCCTGACTTATTTCCAGTTGTTACTGGAGTTCCTCGGGGGTGTGTACTGCCCCCCACACTTTTCAGCACTTGTATGAACTGGATTATTGGGAGTATGTTGGAGAGATCAAGCTGCGGTGCATCGTTTGGGAATGTCAAGATCTCTGACCTTGATTTCGCAGTCATCTTTGCGGAGTCCTTGGATATCCTTTGGGGGCCCTCGGGGTGCTGAATGAGGAGTTGGAGCCACTGGGATTATGGGTTTCCTGGGTCAATACTAAGATGCAGGCTTTCAATGACATCTTGAATACTGCTATCCTGTCTGTACCTGTTTGTGGCGAGGATGTTGAGGTCACGGAGAGATTCAGTTACCTTGGCAGTGATATTCAGGTCTTTGCTGGCTGTGAGCCAGAGGTCAACAGACGTTTGGTTTGAGCCAGGGGAGTCATGGATTCACTGTATCATGGGGTGTGGTGCTGCCGGTACCTGTGTGGGCGGACAAAAGTCTGAGTCTTCAGGTCCTGGTGCTTCCAGTCTTGCTCTGTGGATGTGAGACTTGGACTCTGACCAGGGATCTGAGATGGAGACTTAATTCCTTTGGTACCAGCTCTCTTCGGAGAATCCTTGGCTATCGCTGGTCAGACTTTGTGTCCAACACGCGGTTGCTGAGAGAGATTCAAATGAGATTTGTGACCTGCATAGTCCATGAGCGTCAGCTGAGGCTGTATGGACACGTGTCTCATTTTCCTGTCTCTGATCCTGCTCATCAGATTCTCTCAGCGAGGGATCCTCGTGAGTGGAGGAGGCCAACAGGCCGTGTCTCGTGGTTGCAGCAGGTTGATCAGAATTTCAAGGAGATGGGGATGGGCCAGGCATCTGCCTGGGGGATAGCTGGACGGAGGCCCCTGGAGTACCAGTGGAAAGTGGACGCAGCAATGCGCGTTTCTCCAGCGCATGCTCCCATACTTGACCCGACCTCATGCTGCCTTCACTCCCCACCTCTTGCTGCTTCCCCCTCCCCTCCCCTCCCCTCCCCTCATGCTGTCCTCTTCCAAATCCCCTCCACCACCGTACCACTCTCCGGAGATTGAGGAGAGGAAGGGATGTCAAAGAATGTGCGAATTGGACAAATGAAAGCTTTTTTTTTTCAGACGTTTTTTTTTTACACCCTCCACTTTCCCTCAAGTCTCTCAATCAAATGCATGTCCAGAACACCACCTTTCCCTCCCCACTACCTCCTTCTCTCCCCCATCCTCCTCTCTCCCTCCTCCATCCCTCCTCCCCCTTTTCTCTCTTTCTCCCTTCCCCTCCCTCTTTCTCTCCCCACCCCTTAATATACCCGTCAGCGAAGTGACGGGTTGTATTTGCTCGTACATAAATATAACCAAACGCTGGGAAACATCACTAGGGTTGTATATAGTTTGTCAACTTTCAATCTGCACTTAGTTGCAGCATGTGCAGCTAATTTAGCAACAACTTTAGTAAATTTCAGCAAATTTAGTCAATCATTTTTCCCCTCTAAATTAATGCACGACGGATTACGGAGCAATATGATGTTAAATTCGCGAATTATGGGACCATGGTCCTTGAGTTCGAGTTGAATGGGGAGAAGAGGTCCAGGTTGGGAGGTAAGTGCAGATCAAAGACAAAGACGTGGTGTCACCCAATATTAATGCTGGTCAGACTTCCCTTGTGGGTGAAGAGGTGATGGGTTAACACTGTGCGTCTGTGCCGTGTGAATCTGATGTGCAGTCGGGATAACTTGCTGAGTTAGGTCAGGATTGCAATGAGTAAAGAATGAATCTGCTCTCTTTGTTTTCATCTGTAATCAATACACATGATTGGATATTGGAATGATATCATGCGTTGTGGGCCAGACAAACGTTTATAAATTATTCCTCCAGTGGTGGAGTCGCTCAGAGCTGGATTCATACCTGATATTTGGAAGTCAAAAATAAAATAAAAGCTTATTGAGGATTGCAAAACTGATTCGATTAATTAGCCCCACCCAAGGCAAACAAAATTGGCTCAGAAATCACTGCTTGTCGTGCTACCGTGGAGAATGGGGGTGGCAGATGGCAAGCCATGTAGCCACCGCACAGGCTGCGAGCGCAGTGAAGCATGTGTCTTGGCTTTGACGTCTGGACTTCATCAGACTCAAATGGGCCTTGTTTCGCTCCCATTCTGGCCTCTGTCCCCTTGAGACACATTCATCAACAAGACTGCATGTTCCATTGATTTGATTACTGATGTCCTTAACATCGCCAGCAAATGCAAGGCAGTGAGAGACGAAAAGCAGTTGCAAAGAGAGCCAAGTTATTGCCTGCTGAAAATTTGCCTTATTTCCCCCTTTTCATACTTCTTACAGAAACTCGTCTGCACGTCTCACGAGATCTGATCAGAATGGGGGTGAAAATCTTATAGTGGGGCAACTTAGCTATATATTGCATAACAATTGTGCATTTTGTGAGGAAAGCACCAAATTTGGCACACGAGTCGCCTATCATATTATGAACAGATTTGGATATTGGGCCATCTCAATTTCAGTGGCTGATGGCTGTGGCAGCCATTTTCCACTGCCATCAAAATTTTTCCCCTATTGCGTGCAGGAAACCTTATTTTGTGGGCTAATCAGGATCACAGGCTGTCGCCACAAACAGATGATCTTTTATCACAATTACTACTCCATTGTCAATGAAGAGACAGGACAAGATAAATTTCAAGGCAGATGTTGAAGTTTGTCTGTTCTATGCAAATAGATAAAGCACAGGGTCTGTGATTATAAGAACTGTTGGACCCCGACATTCGCGGGGGATATGTTCCTGGAAAAATGACACAAATCTCGGGGTCCGCTAATGTTGGGGTCCGCGAATATCAGAGCATTGGTTTTCTTTTTTCTTTTTCTTTAAATTGTGTTTTTACATGGTCTAAGGCAGTCTAGGCTCATGGAAGAGGGATTACACAGAATAAATCAGGACACAACATATCATTGGGAATAGCAGGAACTAGAAGGACACTCGGTGGAGCGTCATATCTCTGCCACGTGATGCCTGATCCACGAGAACATATCGGGCCCAATGCATTTTTTGAAATATCATGCTATTTATCGTTTTTGGCCCTATCTCTCAATGGTGAAGAATCATTTTATAAATTAAGTAATTTTCGTATCTTCACCAAAATGGAATCATTTTTTCATGGTCACACTCCCAACATGTCCACCAAGTTTCGTCCGAATCCGTCCACAACTTTTTGGAGATATCGTGCTGTATATTGGTTTAGCCCCATCTCTCAATGGTGAAGAATCACTTTTAAAAATTATCAGATCCAGATCCGGATCTTCACCAAAATCTAACCAGTTTGTCCTTGTCACACATCCAACCTGGCCACCAAATTTCATCCGGATCTATCTACAACCTTTTGAGATGTCCTTCACACAAACGAACAGACAAATAAACATAGACAGAGAGGGGGTGAAAACATAACCTCCTTCACCTTCGATGGCAGGGCTAAAAAGGGGAGGGGGGAGGGGGGAACCCCAACAGCAGGGCAACAGAAGAAAGTAGTCGAAGTGGACAAACAAGGGATACAGGTAATGATGAGGGGGTAAGGGAGAACGCAAAGGGTGGACAACATGGATACATCAGCAAAAAAAAGTGTTTGACCACT
The DNA here is from genome assembly GCF_056783735.1 of Eptatretus burgeri. Classification (NCBI taxonomy): domain Eukaryota; kingdom Metazoa; phylum Chordata; class Myxini; order Myxiniformes; family Myxinidae; genus Eptatretus; species Eptatretus burgeri. The sequence goes on from NC_140970.1 coordinate 21,577,267, forward strand.
TAGTGATTTTGTCAAGGTCTGAGGAGAGGGAAGGGGCTGCTGTCTGTTCGAAGAATAAGAGATCTCAGGGCAGATAGTGGAGTCATCAGCAAAGAGATAGATGATTTTGCAGAGAGTCAGTGAGATCATTGATGAAGATTAGGAATAGGACAGAGCCTAGAAGAGTGAGTGGAGGAAGTCAGTGTTCCAAGAGTGGAGTTGGCCTTGGATTCCACAGGCAGACAGTTTGGAGAGAAAGTCAGGACGTCAGACTGTATTAAAAAAAAAAACTCGAGACATGTCCAGAGACGGCCCTGATCTCATTTCTGACATTGAGGGCCTCCATCCGTTGTTGGGAGAGTAGAAGCAGCATGTCCAAGGTCGAGTGATCAGGACTGAATCCGAATTGATGATCTGAGATGAGGCTGTGGGAGAAAAGTAATGATTTTATGTCAACTGCGATGATGGATTCCATGACCGCGCTGATGATTGGAAGTAAACTAATTGGGCTGGCGTTACAGGGATCCGTTTTTGCACCTTTTTATGCAATGCTGTGATATTGGTTGATTTCGAAACAGATGGAAGATGACCAATGGTAAATGACAGGATGAAAATGGCAAAGAGAGAGGACATGCAAAAGCAGCAGAGCAGGTTTTTAGGACACATGAGCTGATGCCGTCTGGTCCAGTTGCAGAGTCAGACTCAAGGGTTACCAGAAACATTTCCCCCTTTACACGTGTAAAAGACAGAATTCAGGAGCAATCGGACAACTGGGAAGGATGGGTACATAGAGTGAGGGGTTAGGGACACGAGATTTTGAAGCAAACACAAAATTGAGGAATTCGGCCTTCTCACGAGCATCGTCGGCTGTGGTACCTTTTGAAGTGAAGGAAGGGATGGGAGGAGAGCATGCACCAGTCACAGACTTGATAAGGCACCACCAGGTTTTAGAGGAGGGAGGCAAGTTTAAAAGCTCATTTTTGAGATTACACAGATGTTGTTTTCTGACTCTCCTGGGGGGGGAGACACACACTTGTTGTGGAATGATTTTGAGGTTTCCTTTGTTCAGATTTGCCTTACAGGAGGAGAATGCAAGTTGTTTTAAAGTACAGGATTCAGAGACCCAAGAGCGGGAGGATGGGTAAGATAATTGGAGACGAGATGCGATGAAGCTGTGCATAAGAGAAAGCAGTTTTCTGTAGAAGAATTCCCAGGCTGAATTTGTATACTCATGTTCCCAATGTGGATATAGGAGACCAGTCCTGAAATAAAGAAAAAAAAACCCACAACAAAAACGCAAAAAAAAGCAGGTCACTCCTTCCTCTGGATCTACCACTCTCACAAATGTCTGTACATTTGTTAATCACCAAGGGTCGCTCCCCGCCATGCTTCCGAAGCCCATCCGAAACTCTCACAGGTTTCAAGGAGTTTCTGATAAATTTCCTCCCTGCCAGTCCATCGATGGTAGCAAAACTGGCATGATGAACTGCTGAGCAACGACAGGTGCTGTCGCATTGAGAACAACCTGATTTACTTGACACTCCTTGGTTAAATGGTTAGTTGACACTTGACAAAGTACATCTGGTACATATTTTCCATTGGTTAAGAAGGATGAGTCTGGATTGCAATGTTTGTGCTTTGAATATTCTGCAATGTGCAAGAGGATGTTTGGTCGTGTCAGATCAGGTATGAGATATTGCGCCGGAGCAGCAGGTCGCTGCATCCACTTTCCATCGGTACTCCAGGAGCCTCCCTTTGGCCATCCCCCATCCATATGCCTGGTCCATCCCCACCTCCTCGAGATGCTGATCACCCTGCTTCACCCACGAGGTAAGTGGTCAGCCTATTTGCCTCCTCTGCTCAGGAAGCTCCCTCGCTGAGAGAATCTAGTGAGCAGGATCAGCATCAGGAAATGAAGCACATGTCCATACAGCCACAACTGACGCTCACAGACAATACGAGTAACAAATCTAATTTGAGTCTCTCTCAGCAACAGCTCGTTTAGTTGGACACAAAGTCTGACCAGCGATAGTCAAGGATTTGCCAAAGAGACCTGCTACTGAATGAGTTAAGTGTCTGTCTCAGATCCCTGGTCAGAGTCCAAGTCTCACATCCATAGAACAAGACTGGAAGCACTAAGGACCTGAAGACTCAGACTTGTGTCCTCCTGCATGGGTACCAACAGAGCCACGCCCATGATCCAGTGAATCTATGACTCCCCAGACCCGACCCATACATCTATTGACCTCTGGCTTACAGCCAGCAAAGACAGGAATATCACTGCCAAGGTAAATGAATCACTCCATGACATCAACATCCTCACCAGAAACAGGTACAGAGAAGATCGCAGCATCCAAGATGTCATTGAAAGCCTGGATCTTAGTTTTGACCCAGGAAACCCGTAATCCCAGCGGCTCCGACTCCTCATTCAGCACCCCGAGGGCCTCCGAAAGGATATCCAGTCTCTGAAAAGATGACTATCATCTGCAAAATCAAGGTCGGAGATCATGACACTCTCAAACAATGTACCGCAGCTTGATCTCTCCGACATTCTTCCCAGAATCCAGTCCATGCACGGGCTGAAAAATGTGAGGGCCGGAACACATCCCCTGATGAACACAAGCAACAACTGGAAATAAGTCAGTGATGAACCACCACATCTCACATCACTCCGAGTACCAGAGTATCATTCAGACGTCAAATTGATAAGTTTTGGTGGCACCCCATGAAGACCGAGAATCCTCGAGAGAGCATCCTCATTCACTGAACGAACAATTTGCAGAGATCAACATAAGCTGCAAGCAGCCCCTGCCAAAACTCTTGTCTGCATTCGGTGAGGACACGAAGTGCAAGGATACGGTCAATCATTGACCTCTTTGGCGTAAAGCCTGACTACTCTGGTAGCTGGTACTCAAGCAGATGGTGGAGAACCCCAACAAGAATTATCCGAGCAAAGACCTTGCCCGGCACTGAGAGCAGCGTCACCCATCGGTAATTGTTGCAGTCTTGATGATCACCCTTCCCTTTCCAAAGAGGGACAACAAGGTCCCTCTTCCAGTCAGTTGTGATGATGCCTGTGTTCCATACAGAGCACAGAACTGCCTGCAACGACACGAGTACAGCATTTTCACCAGCCTTCTAAAGTTCAGCTTGGCTTCCATGGATTCCAGGAGCTTTAACCCATTTCAACTGGTTCACCACAGCAGGTGTTTCCACAAACGAAGGTGGAACACAGTTGATTTGAGGGTCAGCAATAGGAATAGTAACATCCCTGAAATCCAACTCACCAGCTGTTGGCTCAGCCTCATACAGCTGCTCAAAGTAACCGGCCCAGCGGGCCTTCACTTCGGACTGCTCTGTCAAGAGCCCACCACTCTCTACTCTAACTGCAGTACACCGAGGGATGGGCTTGGAGGAACACAATGTGTGAGTTCCCCTGTAAGCAGGACGAGAATCACTTGACCACAGGTGAAGTTCTACCGCCTCACAGATTCCTTGCACATGGCCTCCTTGTCCACCCTCACCACAAGTACAGTTTTACACCACAACTCCCTGAACAGTTCAGCTCTGCCATGAAGCCTGGCTCTGCGACTGGTCAATGGCATCCAGAGTCCCTTGAGAGACAAAATTCTTCTTCGCACTGTGGTGAGTTCCAAGACATCCACCGGCAGCATCGAGGATGGTGTTGTTGAAGGTACTCTACAACTCTTCAGGATTCCCCAAAGCACCCACACCTCCCAAATCCCCACTCAGCCTGTTTGCAAACTCCTCAGGTACCCTCTCATCCTTGAGCTTGGCATCATACAGCCGAGGCTGGGATGGTACCATTCCACCAGATTTAAGCTGCAACTTCAGAGTTGCAACAACAAGCCTGTGGTCAGTATTGAGGAACTGAGCACTCCGGGAGACCCTCCAGTTCTGGATCATCCTCCAGTGACCATCAACGAGCACATGGTTAATCTCCTTTGCCCAATCACCAGCGATGGAATTCCCAGTCCAGCGATGAGCCTGTGGGCCCTGAAACCATGAACCAGCCACCCTAAGTCCATGACTTCTTGCAAAGTCAAGGAAGTTAGTGCTATTCTGGTTCATAGTTCCAGACCCATGGGGACCAACACACATCTCATAACCATCCCTATTAGTTCCAGTCGAAGCATTGAAATCCCCCAAGATGAGAAGAGCATCTCGCCTGGGGCACTAATCAACCACAGACTCGAGTACGGCATAGAATGCTTCCTTCGCGGTGAGATCACTCCCCTCAAGTCTGAATATATACAGAGACCAGGGTTACCTCAGTTATCATGTGAGTCAGCTTATTGAATACAGCTACAGCAACTCCTTGGGCATGGTAACCAGCAGAGCGACCAGACCAATAATATGTGTCACCACCCGCCATGATGTCATTGCAATCCGGTCTCCGAACCTCAGAGAGTGCTGCAATCCCGATGTCCAAACGCTCGAGCTCAGGTGATAACAGAGACAGGTGATCATCCTCTCTTTGGGATAGGACATTCCAGGCACCCACCCGAAGGGACCGCCTCAGGTTAAAAACAAAACCTGTCGAAGGGCGGAGGAGTGCCTTGTGAGCCAACGGCCATCCACATCTAGTGCCCAAGTGTGTCTGCGGATGTCCTGCAGATGGGTTACATTTTTTTTTGGAGGTTGGTGTTAGGATTTTCACTCCTGCCACTGTAAAATACTTCATTCCGCAAAACTCATGAACACAAAGAAAACTGAAAGCCCACTCTGTAGGAGAACCTCCTGTGCTGCTGCCCTTTGCAGGGCAATTCACCGGGTGACGGGATTGGGGCAAAGCCTTTGGGACCCCAATTCTTTGATTATCGAAGGAAGAGCATGGGGTAAACTTCCTGGGTCAGATTGTGGTGGCATGTGGTGGAGTTCTGCAGAGGTGTCATCCACCACATGGCGGTCTCCTTGGATTAATCCTGCTGGGTGTCCATATCCATACACTCTCCTCAATAGGAAACCTGGTGGGGGAGACGGGTTAATCACCGACCACCCGACCATGAAATAGATTAGTACAGGTTTACATGGAACCTGGAGCAAGTCGTACATCTAATCTGACCTGACCTGCATAAGGGGGGGTCACAGCAGGGAAGGGGTTTCACAGAAAAGGCAGATGGTGCAAGAACAGAAAGGAGGTGGGAAAGGCAGAGGGACCATCAACCTGTCTGCAATCCTGGAGTAACAGGCCCAAAAATTCAGCGATGTCACGGGAGATTCCAATGATTATGAGGGTCTTTGTCTCCACAGCATTATGTGAAAGGTGTGAGGCAGGAGCACCAACCCAAATCAGAGAGCAGTTCTCCATAGAGCTGCAGGTGAAAGCTTTGTATATTGTGAGAAGTTTGGATTTGCCAAGGAAAGTCTTGGCATGATGAACGATGCCAAGTCGACAGCTGGCTTTAGATTCCATCTTATATTTTGTATAATCAACTGTAATATACAAAAAATGGCAGAATTTTGATCTCACCCCCATATACATATGTCCCATACATTCCTCTTTTTCCCCCTCTTCTCCTCCCAAATGGCTCACTTACTATACTATAGTGCTAACTAACAAATACAACCCGTCGCTTCACTGATGGGAATATTAGGAGGGGGGAGAAGGAGGTAGGGAGAGAGGGAAAGGGATAGCCGTGGGAGAGAAAGAGTGAGGGATAGGGGTGGGAGAGAAAGAGAGAGAGAAAGAAAGAAAGAGAGAGGGAGAGAGAGAGAAAGAGAGAGGGAGAGGGAAAGAGAGAAAGAGAAAGAGAGAGAGATAGAGAGGTGAGAGAGAGAGAGAGAGAGAGAGAGAGAGAGAGAGAGAGAGAGAGAGAGAGAGAGAGAGAGAGAGAGAGAGACAGAGACAGAGACAGAGACAGAGACAGAGACAGAGACAGAGACAGAGACAGAGACAGAGACAGAGACAGAGACAGAGACAGAGACAGAGAGAATATGAATATATACACACACACACACACACACACACACACACACACACACACACACACATATATACGAGTGATTGAGTGGGGAGTCAGGGGAGCGGAGGGCCAATTTGAGCCAAATTTTCTTAAATTCTCAAATTTCATCTGATTGACTTGATATTTTATCAGGATTTGCATATCAGGTCAATGAATTCAACCACCGAATACTTTTGAGGTTATCATAGGTCAAAAGGTCAACATCGGCCATAAGGTCAACCCAAAATACGCCAATTTTTTATTGTCTCTAAAATTGTCAATTTTCATCCGATTGACTTAAAATTTGAAGAGCATTTTCATGTCAGGTCGCTGAATTCAACTACCAATTGATTTTAAGATCAAAAGGTCAAAACAGGCATAATTTCTAAAATTGATGCAAAGGGCCAAAATCTAAATATATCACTCTGTCTCAAAAAGTTGTGGACAAGTTGTGACAAAACAAGGTGGATGAGTTGGATAGGTAACAAGAACAAGCGGATTGGATTTTGGTTCGGATCCAGCCCATCAGTGGGATACAAAATGTGCACCATTCCACCTGGCAGAGGTATGCACTCCGCTGAGTGCCATTCTACTTTGTGCTGTTTTGCCAAGTTGTCACTCTGTAAGTGATTTTTCATTTGTCTGTTTGTTAATTGCCGGAATCCTTCGGATTTCGGCAATTCTGTTGATCGGTTGTGTGTGTGTGTCATTCTGTGTGTCTTTCTGTCTGTTGGGTCGCCAAAATAGGTGACCCTTCTTGTCAGTAGTTCTGTCTGTTTGTTTGGATGTTTGTTCGTTTGTCATCAGCATAATTGGTAGTAAACGTGGGCGGATTTTGACCAAACTCGGGTGGTAGGTACATCTTATGACCTCGTGCTTTGGAAATTGTGATGGTTGCTAGGGACACTTTGGTTCCCCAGCAACAACCGAAAAACCTTCAAAATTGGTACCGTTCACGCAAAATCAATTCTGAAAGCCATTATCCCACGTAGGGTTATGAAATTTGGCACGAATGACCTACAGGTGATACTCTATCAAATATATTCCGGTTTTTGTGATATATGGAATACTTTACCCGCAGCGCCCCCTACAATTAGGGTATACACGAAAATTGGCGAAAATTGAAGGCCCCCTAGCGACCAGGTGAGTGCATCGATACGAATGAAACTTTGCAGGTTCATCGTACTCAATGAGAACTACAACTTTGCCTCAGGACATATTGACCGATTTCACTTAGCTCAGGGGTCAAAGGTGACATTAGTGGCATTAGTGCAAAAACCGATAATATGCGAGAGCTGGAGGTGCCTTCGCGCCAAATGCTACTCCTCCTAGGGTTATGATCGGATGGTCATGAAAATTCACACTAATCGTCTGGAATACATTGTGCACAAACGATCGAGCCGGATTTTCGATTTAGATCTTTGTTCACCCACAGCACCCCCTCGAACTTTGGGGATTTCAAACCACATTTTCGGTACTTTTCATTCAAATGGATACCGAGTAGTTATCAGAAGATGGAACTGGATGAGATTTGATATGCATAGTCTTAAGGTGATTCCCTATCCTCAATTTGACATCCATTTTGCTCTATATCTTATAGTTTTCATGCTCGGCGACCCATCGCCACCAACTTGCTTGTCTGTTTGTTTGTATGTTTGTTTACCCTGTAGCAGCCACACCGTTTCAGCGATCATGACCAAACTGGGTACAGACGTCGGCCATGTTCCAAATTAGACACTTGTCGTTTTTGGTGAATCTTGGTCAAAGGTCAAGGTCAAGGTCACCGAAAACCGAAATTCTTATTTTCGCAATAACATCTGCTAAAATGGTCGTATCGACTTCAAACTAAATCCAAAATGTGCATCTTCCAATACTGCATCCAACCATATGTCTCATTGGGGTGTCACACCAACACCATTCTTAGTGGTCGGGGGTCGAATGTCAGGGGGGGTCGGGTCAAAACTTTCAAATTTCGATAAAAACGTCATTTCAAGTCCGATTGACTTTCAAGTTATGATCATGACTAAACTAAGTGCTATAACTCATTAAACAGTAACACTATCGACTTATAAGAACCAAATTGATTTCCCAGTTTTTGTTTTTTCAGAGATCATGGAGATATGACAAAGTTATTTCGGCAATTCCTTGCTCAAGGAGCCATTTCATTTGTCTGTTTGTGTACAGGATATCTCAAAACGTTGTGGATGGATCCGGAGGAAATTTTGTGGACAGGTTCAGTGTGTGAAAAGGACGAACTGATTCGATTTTGCGAAGATCCGGATCCGGATTCGGCTACTAGCATTTTTAGTGATTCTTCACCATTGAGGGACAGGGTCAAAAATGATATATTGCACGATATCTCAAAAAGTTGTGAACGGATTCAGACGAAACTTTGGTGGACTTGTTGGGTGAGTGGCAAGAAATAATTAATTCAATTTTGGTGAAGATCCGAATCTGGATGTGGATACGAGAATTATTTATTTTGAAAGTGATTCCTCACCATTGAGAGACAGGGCCAAAAACGATATAGTATGGTATAGCATGGTATTTCAAAAATGTAATTGGACCAATGTGTTCTCGTGGATCAGGCATTGCATGGCGGAGGGTATGCGCTCCACCGAGTGTCCTTCCAGTTTATACAGCCAAACCCAAGATGACGTCACAGGTTAGCCTACCCTTTTTGAAATATGCTATGGCATACTTGATGGACCCACCCACCTTTGATGATATTGCCAGTTGTGCATTACTGTCCAAAGGATGGCATACTCCAAGATGCAGCGCCACCTGCTCACAGCATCTAAACAACATTTGAGTTGAACAATTTCCACCGTCACAATCAAACACATGATTGGAAAAGCCTTTGGAGAGCATGTTAACCCCTGAGCTGTGTTGCTCAAAACACACGACTGGTTTTCGATCATGACATCATTTTGCAGCTGCTTTGCAAATGGTCCCGACCAAGCTTGCAATAAATGAAGTGACGCTTTTGTTTGCCTCTCTTACTGACAACAGAGCTGCCTGGGCTGAATGTTAAAGAGTCTGCACCACACAAAGAGATTCTGAAGCTCGTAATAATGTGGTGAGGGAGGCAGTTATACAACCATTTGTTGTTTCCTTTGGGCATGCTAGATCGACCCTGACCATCGAAACTGGGAATGCTTGAAGCTACAAGTTTGAATAATAACAGGTTTGGGGGATACACGTTCATTCAGCAATTGCATTTTATTATTTTCTCCCCCACAACGATAATTATCGATACTGTTGCCTGCTATCTCCACATGCAGCTGGGGTTCAAGGTGAAATGAAACAGAGACCGACCAGGTCTCACTGTGTGTGTGTGTGTGTGTGTGTGTGTGTGTGTGTGTGTGTGTGTGTGTGTGTGTGTGTGTGTGTGTGTGTGTGTGTGTGTGTGTGTGTGTGTGTGTGTGTGTGTGTGTGTGTGTGTGTGTGTGTGTGTGTGTGTGTGTGTGTGTGTGTGTGTGTGTGTGTGTGTGTGTGTGTGTGTGTGTGTGTGTGTGTGTGTGTGTCTGTGTGTGTGTTTTTTTGTGTGTGTGTGTGTCTTTGATTGGTATCTACATATGGGGTTTCAGAATGTGTAATGTGGAAAGGAGTCCCTCCTAGGTGGGCTCAAAGTATCCACCTTCATTTCGGTAAGGGGTCACGATTCATGGACCAAGCTGTGAAGTTCTCTGTTCTCTAAGTTTTGTGCCGAGGGATCTCCACAGGATCGTCGCTGAGCCCCCGGACAGCTTCCAACTGCAGTTCGTTTGTAGTGATATTCCCAGGGATGGTTTTTTAGCTCACCTGTAAAGTCGTTCCTGGGCGCTTATGGGATGGCGTGTTGTCCGTCCGTCTGTTCGTCCATCCACAGATACTTGCAACTTCTTCTCAGAAACTACATATACGATTTGAATGAAATTTGACCACAACCTTCATCACCCGAGATGACATTTATAAAATACGGGGTCTGAAGGGGTCTACAGAGGGAGTTTACAGGGATTGGGGGGGGGGAGTGGGTTGACTCCCCAAAGAGGTGTTTGCTTTCTTCTCAAACAATACACACAATTCTGAAGAAACTTCAGGACAGCCTTCATCATCCATGACATATTAAAGTTTGTTCATGAAATTCCAAAAATCTGCTCTCAGGGGGGTTGCCCCCCAAAATATGTATTTGCTTTCTTCTCCAAGACTAGACATACAATTCCAATGATGCTTCACCACCATTTTCACCACCCATGATGTACCAAAGTTTGATCACGACATTAAAGAAATTTGGGTCCAAGGGGTTCTATGGGAGGGGGGTTGCCCCCCAAAATATGTATTTGCTATCTTTTCTGAAGCCACACACATGATTTTGATGAAACTTGACGACAACCTTTATCACCCGTGATGTACCAAGGTTTGTTCATGACATAAAAAAATCCATTGGTATTAACTTTCTTCTCCGTGATATATTTTATGGTTCATCCATGCCTACCAGTGGTTGCCTGATTATCTTATCCAGCTGCTACCATGTGAGTGCCCAGGGGTACTGCCCCTATGTTTAATATCTCAGTGAGGTTGTGTGTCTTCATTCCTGTAGGACCAGCTATCACTGGTACAACTTTGGCATTCTTCAGCTTCCAGGATCTTTTCACTTCATCCTTGAGGTCTTGGTGTTTGCTCATTTTCTTGATTTCTGCATCATTTAGTCCAAAATCACTCATATAAACACCTCAATCAGCAATTCCTTCTTCTCTTTTTTTTGTACCTCAGTTTTATATCTGGTCGCAATGCTTTGTTTTCGATGTTCACGCTCGATGGGATTATAAGGTCGTACGTGAGTGCTACTTTCATGTTTTCAGTCATTACATTTGGTTCATGTTCCCACAAATTTTCTGGAACTGGGATATCAAAGTTTCTGCAGATGTGCCAGCAGATTACTTAACAAACTCTGTTGTGTGTCATTGTGTGTACAGCTGTTCTGACATGAGTTTGTCTTTGTGTGTGTGTTCGGTCATTGAGCATAATATATCATTCTCTTTACTAACCCCCACCTCCACGACTCAGATATATATATATATATATATATATATATATATATATATATATATATATATATATATATATATATATATATAAATATATATAAATATACATCTCTCTCTCTCTCTCTCTCTCTCTCTCTCTCTCTCTCTCTCTCTCTCTCTCTCTCTCTCTCTCTCTCTCTCTCTCTCTCTCTCTCTCTCTCTCTCTCTCTCTCACTCACTCACTCACTCACTCACTCACTCACTCACTCACTCACTCACTCACTCACTCACTCACTCACTCACTCACTCACTCACTCACTCACTCACTCACTCACTCACTCACTCACACACACCCACGCCCTCCTCGCTCGCATCTCTCCCTCCCACGGTATAGCAACGTTTGGTGAGGCATAGCTCTCGCTCCCCCCTTCCTAGCTTCCCTTCCCTCCTGCCGCCTCTCCCGCCCTTACCTCTATTCCTCTCTCTCCTTCCCCTCCCAACCCCCGTCTTAGCAAAGTGACGGGTTGTATTTGCTCGTGATTAATATTATGATCTTACTTTACTTAACTGTGCCTCTTATTCAGGACAGGAAGTCCAGAAACTGCCTGGTCCAGATCCACCACGGAGCACAACTCAAAGCACACTGGAGTGCCACATAACCAGCACCTTCCTCCAATAGGTGTTTCAGAATCTTCTGCGAATGCTGGTCATGGTGGTGGTTGTGGTGGTAGTAGTGGTGAGTGCTTGGTTTGACATACTGTATTTGTTTAGTTTTTAAGGTAGTTGGGAATATCCATCATAAAGAGGAAAAGCACACTCAACCAAAAATTGCACAAAGACCTACCCTGCCAATTTAGTGACAAACAATAGCATTCCGAGTATCAGGTGATGTTTCATGCACAAACCCAATGGACTTCCAAAGGCAAAAAGACCCCAGGCCTCAGCACGTGTACATTTATATTCTTGCCAGCCACTTCTGGTCAAATGCTGGTACGGGATAAAGAAGAAGTGGTGAAAGAAATAAAGAAGTGGTTATCGTACTGGGAAAGGAGTGATCATTCACCTCACTCGCACTCGCCTCAACTTCACCAACGCAACGCAACGCAATGCGTCCCCAACAGCCACTTCTCGACGACCCTCTCCAGGCAACTCCAGAACTCAATTCTTCCTGCAACTCTTCTCAGTTCCGCACTCTCCTCACCCGACCGACTCTACTCTGCCACTGGCAATTCGCCTTACGCTCGCCTTTTTATAGGCGGGCAGGAGCAGCCAATATGCAAATTTTAGGATCAGAACGCGATTGGAGGTGGGGCCACGCTGCCCCCCCCCCCAGTCAGCCATTGGTCAGGCAAAAATGGGCGTGAACCTCCCCTGATCCTAAAATTTGCATATACGGACTTCACATACACACACTTGGAGGCGGGGCCAAGCCGCCCCGCGCTCGCTAATTGGACGGAGGAGAAGTGGGCGTGTAGCGTTTTTGATCCGAATTTTCCCCTCGGAAAGGCCGCCATTTGCGCTCGCGGCTCGGTGCGTTCGGCACCAATCGCCGAACGGGCCCAAGACAGCCCGACGTTCAGTGTTCACAGGTGGTGCAGGAATGGCCGTAGAAGGAGAGAGGTGAAGGTGTTAGAGGGTTTTCGGTGGTGGTTTGATGGTTATGGTGCCGTTTGGGAATGGCTGTGATGCAATGATGTGGGAGCGTAGATGGTGGCGTTGGCATGGTTGTTGTGTGATGGCGGTTGAGACGTGGTTGGTTCAAAATAACGACAGAACAGAAAAACGGCTAACTCAAAGCGTCGCAGCCCGGATGAATCACATAAATTCCCTCTATACAACGGGTTTGGTCTCACTACACATGTACTTAGAGTTATCTCAGCTCCGGGCCCTTCATGGTGTAATGCAAATTTCCACAGCCGTAACACTATATGTACATATATATTTCAAATTATTTACCATGGATTCCTTTGAGAAATATATATATATATATATATATATATATAGATATATATATATATATATATATATATATATATATATATATATATATATATATATATATATATATATATATATATATATATACATATATATATATATACATATATATATATATATACATATATATATATATATATACATATACATATATATATATATATATATACATATACATATATACATATATATATATATATATATATATATACATATACATATATACATATATATATATATATATATATATATATATATATATATATATATATACATATATATATATACATATACATATATATATATACATATATATATATACATATATATATGTATGTATATATATATATATATATATATATATATACATATATATATATATATATATATATATATATATATATATATATATACACACACACACACACACACACACACACACACACACACACACACACACACACACACACACACACACACACACACACATTGACTTGCAACTCTTGCTCACGTATCTCTGTGCAGTAGTTTTCTTTATATTACATGTCAACAAGTGGGTTTTACATTAAATGAAAAATTACGATATATATTGCTCAGCAATACGTTTCTCCCTTTTTTTTGATTTCTCATTTTTAAAATGTACCATACCTAGGCATTATTGGAAAGCAGATGCTCAGAGCGGTGGAGTGTCAGGTTGCCGCACATGAAGAAGAGCAACAGAAATTGGAGACAAGCGACATTGATCTTTGCATCAGGTCTGGTGGCCATGCACTCAACTGGCCATGTGGTGGTGCTCAGCTGAAACACAATCTAACTATGGAGATTAATGAATGGCTGACAAGTGCCGAGCATCTGCAAGCTGAGCTGCAAGCTGTGGAGGCTGAGCGAGTTCGTCTTTCTTTGCTTGAGGAAAAACTGGGTGACCTTCTGTGTTTGCTGCTGCGTTTGCATTCCCTGGTATTGACATGTGCTGCCCTCAGTAATGCCACATTGTAGCTATTTAGAAAAGTATTTGTTTGAAACTACATCAGAGCACTGAGTTCACACCACATTTATACATACTGTACACGGTTAAGGTGACTGGCTTAAAATATTTCGGACTTGAGTTCAAGCCCTTCTCAATCAGTTGAATTAATACCAGGTGGGTTGACTCAGCCTGTCATCCTTCTGAGCTCGGCAAAATGAGTACCAGATTCCTAGTAATGGGGCAGTGCATCAGCGGTACATCTGTGCCCTCAGAAAAATTATGCAGCTAAGCAGCCACAGGCTGCAAACAAATAAATAAATATACATACACAAACACAGACAGATAAGGTAACTAAAGGTGTGCATGCATTATCCAACTCTCAACAAACAAATTGTATGCAACACATGTGATAGGTAGATGATAAACGTATGTCACCCCACAGCCTGTTATCACATGCGAACAGTCTGCTGGCTGTCTTGTGTACAATAAATGTTGCACACAACCCTGTGAAAATGTTTTACACAATATGTTGGCCAGTGTACGCCCACCTTGATTATTAAACTGTAATGCACATGCTATTTCCATCAAAATGATTGTTCCAATTTTGCATTTCAGAACATTCCATACCATTTCCTTGGGAAAGTCATTGTGGAGACACTCAACTGCTTCGAAGAACTTTGTAACGACAACATTAGAGCTGTGAAGATAACTGAAATTCTCGATACCCTTTATTACCACCTTGCTTCATGCGATGTTTTCCTTACAAGCCAACTCAACTCTGTGATATCAGCAGCTCAACCTCCAGAAAAATCTCTCATTATTGATTGCTAACTTTCATATTGATCTGTTTCACTGAAGACCTTGTACAAACTCACAATGTTGCGGTGAAGGTCTCTCTTTTGCTTTGTTTGCCAGTCTACTTGATGTTCACCAGCAAAGGTATTAGCCATTCCATGTGGTCCCAATAGCACTTCTCTTTTACTGACTGATGGTACTTGTAAGGTATATCAGGTGCAGTTCATACAGTTAAACGGGTTGATACACATTACCTCCTGTGTGGAGCCTTAAAAAGGAAATCAAGTTTTCTTTCACTCGCTTGTATACAGATCAATATTCTTGCTTACAAATATTCCAAAACTTCAATAATGACTGGATGGTCACCTCGTGTTCTTGGCATTCGCATTGTCCCTCATGATTAATTTTTTGGGTTGCTTTTGTATATAGATGGGACCCTGCCAAGAAATAAAAATAACATATTTTTTGTCTTGCCAAGGTTTTCTCAGTGGTTCCGTCATCCTTAGTCTATGCCCTTTCAATTTAGCTGAGTCACCACCCTGAATTTGGCCTCAAATCCAAAATGGCAGCCAAAATCCAAAATAGCCACCAATATCCCATTGAATCTCACATTTTAATGCTCGGATATCAATTTTCCAACAATAAAATACGACTTTTTCTGGTTGCGTGTTTGAGATATGTGTCATTGGTTGATTTTGGAATGATTTGCAATTTATCTGAAATCCAATATGGCGACGAAAATCCAAAATGGCTGGCAAACTCGACTAATCTCACTTTGCACACATTTTTTGGCTGTAAAATCTATTTTTGCCCATGAAATTTGACTTGTTTCTGGTTGCATGATAAAACTTAACACATCACTTTATTTTCGAGTAATTTGTAGTCCACAAAAATACAATATGGTCACCAAAATGGCTGCTAATCTCACATTGAATCTCACATTTTTCTGCTCCAAAATCGTTTTTCAAATGACAGAATACTCTTTTTTTCTGGTCACATGTTGGGGTATATTTAATAAGTTAATTGTGGAATGATTTGCCATTGGTTTTAAAATCCCAAATGGCCGTCAGACCTGACTGATATTATCACTTGTGCACTTTTTTTTAACTGGAAAATTAAATTGGATAACTGCTGTTTCTCTTTGCGGATTGTATGTCTTTAAATTTGGGCTCGGGAGATGCTTATTACACTTAGATACACAGCACAGTTTGTTTTGTAATTATTAATGACACCAATCTGATACAGTCTTTAAAATGACCTTAGAAAAACATAATTAATGCTTCTTTTGTACAATAACACAAGTGCCAGAGTTTTACTCGTCTTTAAACATGACACGAACTCCCAAGTAGTGAATGTTCAGTAAATTTTCATTCAAGGTCCTCAATTTTACAAAATTGTCCTTTTGCATTGTTGTGTCATTCATTGATGTCCAAATCAGTGTCTGCCTGGGATTCAGGTGAGTTCTGCTCTGTTCTGTTCTTGCATATGGCAGCTTGGCTGTCAGGTAGCTATGATTTCTTGAAAGCACAGCTGTGCCACTGATACTGTGCCCCTCTACCGGTACACTGGTACTCATTTCACCAACCTCAGAAGAATAACAGGCCAAGTCGACCCCATCTGGTGTTAATTCAGCAGCCAACGGGGCTAAAACTCAGGACCCTGAGATCCAAAGCTAGCCACCCGAGCCACTAAGCCAACACTTGGCTTAAATTCAGGTGAGTGAACTTCATCACAACTGTCAGAACTAGCTGAAATCTGTTCTTGCACGATGTCACCATCACTCTGAAAATTTGTCCTCCCATGAGTAGTCAGCTTCTTTGTCCTCACTGTGGCTGGAGCCCTTTCTTATCTTTCTTCTTTGGTCAACAAAAATGGCAGATAATGGCCACCAGACCTTACTGGGTGGTGGCCCCTAAGCTAAGTTGAAAGTGTATTGGCTAAGGGTGATGGAAGCACTGAGAAAACCTTGACAGGAAAAAACTGTTCTTTTTTTTTCTTGGCTTGAACCTGTCTATGTACATGAGCGAGGCTCATGGAGGAGCTAGAACAGAACGGAAGGGAACAAAATGGAAAGGGGGAAACACCAACCACAGCATAAAAGTGAGAGTGAGATCAAGAGAGGGGGAGAAGGACACATGGGGGTGAACAAGCTGTACATAAGCTGAATGAAACACATCAAGAAAAGGAAGGGTAAAGCAGGGATGAAACAGAAAAGGAACAAACCAACCGACAGTGAACAAACAAATTTGTGAGGGAGAGGGGGAAAAAAATCACAATAACCTGGACAAGGGATTATTTGGGAATGGGGTCATTTTGGGTAGAATAGATCATGAGTATGGATGTGGGTCTACTTGATGTTAACCTGCAGTAGTGGTGAACAGCTGTCTTCAAACCCCAGAGGGAAGAATGGGACTGAACAAACTGGGGAAGTTGGTTCCACAGATGAGAGAAAAGAGGAACAAATGAGTGTAGGTGAGCAGTGAGCCTGGATTTTGGGAATTACTGGCAGACCATGTCCTCCCTGCAGAAACCTCAGAGGGACAGAGCCAAGTGAGGGCAGAGGGTGCAACACGAAAAGGGAGATGGTAGTACACAGAGAGGCCATAAACCTGTCTGCAATGTGAAAGTAACAGGCTGAGACACTCAGCTTTGTCACAGGAAATCCCAATGATTTTGAGGGGATTGCTTTCCATGACAACCTTTCAAGAAGGGCAAGGTGTAAGGCAGGGCACCAGCCAAATGGGAAGAGCAGTATTCCATCAAGCTGTGAATGAAGGCCTTGTAGGTTATCACAAGGTCAGATTGACAAAGGAAAGACCTTTCACAATGAAGGATGCCCAGTTGATGGCTGGCTTTATCGGCTATCTTGGAAATACGGTCTGCTTAAGAAAGGTCATGGCTGATGGTGAGGCCCAAAAGTTGGAGAGACTTATCGTCTTCAGGTGGTCTGCTTAGGAAGTAGATGGGAGTTTTTGCCAAACGGTCCTTTCAGAGGGATAGCATGAGTGTGTGGCTTTTGTCGGGGTTGAAATACATTTTCCAGAGAGACAGTCCTGATCTCATGTCTGAGATTGAGGACTTCCATCCATTTTTGGGATGCCTGGTTTTGGCTTAACGGTTAAGGTAGCTGGCTTAAGATATTAGGGTCCTGTGTTTCAGCCCCTCCCGTTCTGTTTAAATAACACCAGGTGGGTTGATTCAGCCTGTCATCCTTCCGAGGTCAGCAAAATGAGTACCAGCTCACTGGTGTAATAAGTACTCTGCGACAGAGTGGAGACCCATCCAGGACTGTGCTCTTTAGCCAAATGAAACTGCCTTGGCAGCCCTATGTACCTCATGGCGTGAAAGAGATAGGTTATTCTTGTTGATATAATATTGGGTGAGTAGAAGCAGTATGTTCAAGGAAGAATGACCAAATCTGAAACTGACCTGATGATCTGAGATCAGGTTGTTGGAGAAAAGGAAGTATTTAATGTTAACTGCAATAATAGACACCATGTCCTTGCTTATTATAATTGAAAGCTAAAAGGCCTGTAATAAAGAGGATTCGTTTTTACACCATACTTGTTGATTGCAGTGATGCTGGCTAACTCACAGATAGATGGACACTGACCCAGAGAAAATGATCAAGTGAACAGAGCAGAAAGATGAGCAAGAGCAGCAGAGCAGGGGTTTTTTTGGGGGATACATGTACGGATGCCATCTGGACCTGTCACATAATTGAAGTTGAAGTTTGCCAGAAGTTGAAGCTTGAATGAAAGGACTTCTTCCAGAGGATTGTTGAGAAAGTCGATGGGGTGGGGGGGGGGGGGTTCCAAACGGCCCTCTCGGAGAGACACAGTGACAGTGTGAGATTTGTCAGGATTGAAAGACATGTTCCACGTGTTAGACCAGTTTGTGATTTTATCCAGATCTGCTGAGAGCGAATAAGGTACTGCTTGCGGTCTGAGGGATGACCGATGGTACGGCAGAGGGAGGAGTCGTCAGCAAAGAGATAAAGACGATTTTCAAGAGAGCCGGAGAGATCATTGATGAAAACCAGAAAAAGAACAGGGCCCAGAACGCTGCCTTGAAGAATTCCAGCCTGGACAGGAAGAGGGGATGAGAGAATTCCATTTAGGGCCACACGTTGACTGCGACAGGAGAAGAAGTCTGCGAGCCATGAGTGGAGATGGCCTTGGATACCATGGGAAGAGAGTTTGGTGAGTAGGGCAGGGTGCCAGACTGTGTCAAAAGCATGTGATATGTCGAGGGATACGGCTCTGATTTCCTGTCTGGCATTGAATATCTTCATCCATTGTTGGGAGAGCAGAAGCAGCATATCCAGAGTAGAGTGTCCTGATCTGAAACCAAATTGATGATCAGAAATCAAGCCATTGGAGAAGAGGAAGGATTTGATGTCTGAAGCGATGATGGATTCCATAACTTTGCTGATGTTTGGGAGAAGGCTGATTGGTCTGCAGCTGCAGGGATCTGTTTTTGCACCTTTTTTATGCAGGGCAGTGATGTTTGCTGATTTCCAAGCAGATGGCAGATGACCTTGGGCAAATGAGAGGGTGAATAGAACAGAGAGAGGGTGAGCAAGAGCAAAGGAGCAGGTTTTTAGGACACGTGGACTGATGCCGTCTGGACCGGTTGCAGAATCTGAGTCGAGGTTTGGCAGCAAGCTCTCCACCTTGTCAGGAGAAAAGGACACAGAATCCAGGGAGAGTTGGGTGCGACTGGGTAAGGTGGGTACAGAAAGCAATGAGTTTTGTACACAAGATTTAGATGCAAACACAGAGTTTAGGCATTCAGCCTTTTCACGTCCAGTATCAGCAGTGAGGTCATTTGAGGTAAGGGAGGGGATGGAGGGGGAAGATACACCAGAAACAGATTTGATTAGATGCCACCAGGATTTGGAGGAGGGAGAGAGGTTTGAGAGTTCAGACTTGAGATGAGAAATGTTGTTTTCTGGCTCTCCTGAGGGTAGATACACACTTGTTCTGAGCTTTATGGAAGGAACTGAGATTACCCTCGGTTGAGTTTGCTTTCCATGAGACAAAGGCAAGTTGTTTCAGGACAACTGCCTCACCACAAGCTTCAGTAAACCAAGGGTGGGAGGAAGGGTAGGGCAACTGAAGACGAGAGGGGATAAATGTGTGCATGAGGGAGAGCAAGTTTCTTTGAAAGAATTCCCAGGATGAGTTGATGTTGGAGAAAGTAGAGATGGGAGACCATCCTAGAAGTTTGATGGCTGCTTGGAGATCCCACCAGTCGGCTTGAGTGAAATGCCAGACTCAACAGTGATGAGGAGGTTCTCTAATAACAACCAGAGAGATGTCCACTTTGACAAGCACGTGGTCAGAAGAACCGATTGGATCGGAGGAAGAGCAGCAGGTATTTAGAGTTAGCTTCTTCTTCATTAATTTTTCCTTCTCAAACTTGCAATGTGTTCTAATTTGTCTGGAATATCAGTGCAACATTCAGATCCAATAAGAGCACAGACTCCCCCCCCAACCCCCCAATGGTCCACCATCTCGTGTCATGAGGTCCACAGCTGCAGTGATTGATAATATATTAACCAATCAATACGAGTTACCAATAACCAGTGGTGTCCCTCACTGTGACATAACCGATCATTTACCTGTGCTCCAAACTACTGTTTTAAATTATACTGGCTCTAATAACTCCGCAAATTCCGATCCATTTAAGGAGTTAGGAAAAAACAAATTGGGAGAAAAATCTGTAACTTGAGGACCCCAATGTAGCTTATAATACATTTGAATTAAGATGACGAGACTTATATGATAAATGTTTCCCAACCTGTAATTCCAAAACAAAACTGTTAAACTAAACCCTGGATGACTGACGGGCAGCCAAAATCGATCAAGCACAAGACGAGGTTGTATAAAAATTCCTTCATAAACCTTCAACTGATAATAATAAGTCCAAATTCAAACAATTTCAAAATAAGTTTATTGTTTTGATGAGACAAGTAAAACAAAATCACCACAAAAAGAAGCCCTCCCATTACAACTCAAACACCAAAAGAACCTGGTCTATAATTAACCCATTAATCCATCTATAATTCCAGCAGTGTGTGTGTGTGTGTGTGTGTGTGTGTGTGTGTGTGTGTGTGTGTGTGTGTGTGTGTGTGTGTGTGTGTGTGTGTGTGTGACCGCTGTTTCTCGACAACCACTGCTCCGATCTAATTGAAACTTGCCAGATATATTGCTGGGGACTTGAGGATGTGCCTTTTCAAGGTTTGATATTAATCGGACAAGTGCTTCCCAAGTTAAGGCCATTTATTTACCAACCAATGGGAAGACACGTTGTTGCGTGGGCGTGGCCGATGGGGAAGGGAAGCACAGCCACGTTCCCCATTACGGGTTACAACGTACGGGCTTCCGGAGAGTGATGACTAGTGTGTACTAGGAGCGGTGGGACGCAAGAAGCACGCGGGCCACCATCTACTTCGCTTTATTGCGCGACCAGAAGCACAGTCTTACCACCCCTAGCGGGCGAGGCATGATATACGAAAACCCAATCACGTGACACAGCACACTCCTCCCCCCGTAAAATGACCCGTCACATAACGAACGGATAATCACAACATGACCAACGGAAACCCATCAACACTCATAATCCTCCAAGTACCGCGGCCGCACCCTGACCCACCTCGGACGGGCAGCGCCAGACAGTCCAGGCTCAGATGCCTCCCGGCTCGGTCGAGGTGACACCCTCGCCGGACTCGCACTTTCCGCAACGCCAGCTACCCCCGACTGCCCAGCCTGCTCGATGTCCCCGGGTAGGACGGCATCAGGCGACGACCCCCTCGGCGCCGGCCCAGCCAGTCCCGGCGATACGTCAGGTGCCGGCGAGACTACTGGTGGGGGCCCCGCAACGTTCGGCTCGGGGAGGTGTGGGGGGGGGGTGATGCTGAACAGCGATCATGCATCTGGTCCACGTGCCGCTTCCACACATCCCCACCATCAGTCCGTACCATGCAATTCGCCGGCCCTAGCACCACAGAGACCACCGCCGGCACCCATTTGGAACCGTGGAAATAATCGCGCACCATCACCCGCTGCCCCACCTCGAAGCTGCGCAGCCGCGTCGGACGCGACATTCGCATGCCAAGAGCTGTCGCATGCCAATAGGAGCGGACGCGCAGGCTCGTAGTGCACGAGGACCGTATCCTCTGTGAGCAGCCGCTTGACGCGGTCGAACGACGCCTGGTGTGCAGGCCCCCAAACCCAGCGCTCGTCCTTCTTGAGCAACCGTGTCAACGGCGCAAGTTGTGAGCTGAGCTCGCGCACGAACCTTTGGTAATACTGGGCCATGCCAATGAACGAGCGCAGCTGCGTCTTGTCGCGAGGTGGTGGCATGCGCTGAATCGCCTCCACCTTCCGAGGACCTTTCAACAGCCCCTCCAGCGTGATGATGTGCCCGAGGTATTCCAAGCGCTGCTTGAAGAACGCGCACTTGTCCCTGTTTAAGCGCAGGCCGCACGCTTCTAGCTTCGTCAGCACTCGGGCAATGTTCGCCAGATGCTCGTCCGCCGTTTTTCCCGCAATGAGTACATCGTCCAGGTAGGTCTGAGCGGGCAGGCCAATGCAAACCTGATCCATAGCTTTCTGCCACAAAGCTGGGGCCGAAGCAATCCCAAAACAGAGTCGGGTATATCGATAGAGTCCTTGACACGTGTTGATTGTCAAAAGCTCGCTACTCTCGGGATCCATCGGCAGGTGAAAATATGCATCACGCAGGTCTAGCTTCGTGAAGTATCGACTCCCCGCCAATCGCGCATATATTTCATCGATTGACGGCAATGGATATTGCTCCACGCTGAGCCCCGGGTTAACTGTGGATTTGAAGTCCCCGCACAATCGGACGTCCCCATTCCGTTTCAGCACCGTGACAACCGGGATGGCCCAATCCGAGCACGACACCCGTTCGATCACTCCACAGGCCTCTAGCCTATCCAGTTCACCCTTGACCTTGTCCCGCAGGGCATACGGCACCGGACGCGGTTTACAAAACCAAGGAACCACCCCCTCCTTCAAGAAGAGTTTCGCCTCCATGCCCTTGAGTTTTCCAAGGTCGCCTCTAAACAACCCTTGATGTCTTTGAAGAATCTCCTCCAACTGATCCTCCCACTGGCTCGGCACGGGTTGCACAAGGTGAATTGCGGCCCAGTCTAGCCTGATGCGGGTCATCCAATCTCGGCCGAGAAGAGACGGCCTCCTCCCCCGTACGACGTACACCCGAAGCGTGGCGACCTGGCCTTGGTACCGCACAGACACCTCTGCCATCCCGACTGGCGTTATCTTCTCGCAGGTGTACGTGAACAGCGTGAGGTTGGACCTGATAAGCTTCAGGCCGTTGAGTCTACGCGCGGTCTGTTCGCCGATGATCGACAGCCGCTCCCGTATCAACCTGGAACGTGATCGGCATTTTGTTCACTTCGACTTCCACCGTCGTCGGGCCAACTGAACACAGGCTCAACAACGGTCGCCGGTTCTGCCCCGAGTCGCGTCGCACATCGCCGTCCACGACTTTAACGGTGGCCGACGCCCCACGGCACACACGCGCCAAATGACCCACCTTGTGACAATTCAAACACACGTTGCCTTTATACGGGCATGCACGGCGCAGGTGTCGACCTCCACATCCCAAGCATGTCCGCGGGTCACCCCGCCGCACGCGTGGCCGCGCGGCGACGTCCGACCCGCCTCGAAGGTCGTGCGCGCATTCCGGGGTGCTCGCGACCCCGCGTGGCCGGTGGTGGCTCGAACATCCCCACGAGTCTGCTCAACCGCCATGTGTGCTTTCATTTTCTCCACAATGTCCCGAAACGCCAGCCCATCATCCCGGGGCCTGTTCGGTGCCACTAAATCACACAGCAGCCGATAATGCTCCGGCGAAAGCGAAGCGAGCAAGATCGACTTCTGCTTGCTCTCGTCGACCACATCGTTCGCGTGGAAATAGCAATCCAATTGCTCCGAAAACGATTCGAAGTCGTCCCCGTCGAAAACGGGCATAAGTCCGTATGATCCCATCCTCGTCGCCAACTAGTGTGTACTAGGTGCGGTGGGACGCAAGAAGCACGCGGGCCACCATCTACTCCGCTTTATTGCGCGACCAGAAGCACAGTCTTACCACCCCTAGCGGGCGAGGCATGATATACGAAAACCCAATCACGTGACACAGCACAATGACTTCGTGTATTCTAATAATTTCTCGATTTCTTATGCGCATTTATAGATAAACACAATGGCCCAAGTTATGATCGTTTTCATATTAGACGGTGTATAAATTTCGGGAACATCAGAGTGCTGGTATGCTCCGAACCAGGAGGTAAATTTTTTCTCTCTCTTCTCTTCTGTTTTTGTTTTTCCTGACCACGACATTGCGAAAAGGTAAAATACGTTGGCGCTAATTGAATAATTGGGTATTAAAAATAAATTGCGAATAATCGTAACTGCGAATAATATCGAACTTCCGGGTCACGCACGTACGGGCACGTGAGAGCGAAGAAACGGCCTGTATGGTTTATTTATTTATTATTATTATTATTATTATTATTATTTTTTTTTTTTTTTACGGGCACGTACTCGTATTCACAAAAAGAGACATGAAGATTCAAATACCATAATGAATTGTGATGGAGAAAAGAAAACAATCAATACTGAAAATCTTTGTTGCTCTCAATGAGTCTTCTTTTTTTTGTTTTGTTTCTGAAATAGGTCCTTCACTGGACAGCTCAATTTCACCAGGTCAAGTTGATTTTTTTACTCTTATTTGAATGACCCTGGATGAGCTGAGTCCGAAAGTAATTAACTCAGTGACCGTACACACCCCCTACTAATTGCCAACTCTTCGCCATGTTGATGTATGTGACAACCAACCCAGGAAGCAGGCGTGTGGAAATCACTTTTCTGATGAATACACATGCAAACATTAATACGAGTATTACTTGTCGGCCCTATCGGCCATGGGAGTACCCCATCTCCACCATTCAGGTCAAAACAGATGGAGGACTTTAGCAAATAACAAGAAAGACTATCATAGCAGTCACAGGGCGGTCATTTAGGAGTCTTTCTCTGGATTCCCTGTGTTGTGGGCTCTTTTACAGTGGGAGGAGTGGATCCATGCTGCTTGGCCTTGACATTTTGCAGCAGTCTGAGTTGTTGAGCAGCAAGCCTTGTGCCCCCAGACCACCTTTCCTGCAGAGCATTCGTTTTTTATGAATATTTATTGACAAAGTCACCAGGTTTGAAGCTTTGGCAGTCAGCAGTAGCTGGATCCTGGCAATTTCCTTCACCTGCACATATAAACTCCTGACAGCACAGTTTAAGGCAATACAAAAGATTAAATTGTGTCATCTATTCCTTTATACTTAATGTAAGTGAAAATGTCAACCTCATTGGTCTTCCATTATAATCTCATGTGGGCATATGCCCGTTTTCTGCGAGAGGTTGATCTCATGAACAATAAAGTTACAGGGAGGCATCTGGCGAATTTAAACTTGTCTGGCTGTAAAAAAACAAATTTCCCAGTTCATATTTTTTTAGAATCATAATCAAATTTGCATCTGGATATTACTCATAAATCTCTTTCCGCTGTATTAACAACTGCTTGTAAAGCAGGAACATCGTCAAAAGAAGGAACAATTTGTGAAACGTATATGTTGCAAGGAGGCTGGTGTTAAAACATATTGAGACACCAATAGGGAATTTTGGGAAATGGTTGTGACTTTAAACTTGTGTTCTAGCATTTACACGAGAATAATCATTAGAGCCATCTGTGTGGGCATCACACTTGATAACTGCAATTTGGGAGGGCAAAACAATTGCCTGCACCAAGTTAGCAATTAACTGATCATTCTTTACCAGAGTGCCAGATTCAATAAATCCTTGTTCACACGACAAGGCACCACAATCATGCACAACACCATACACACGGCATGAGCCACTGTAAATACAAATTGGCCTTTTGCTAAGCGGCACGCATTAATTAAAACAAAACACCCCAGCTTGCTGGGCTGAGCAATTGGAGGCAATTTCCGACTTTTCAGTACGTTAAATCATTATAAATCACATATCCCGAGAACAAGTGTCCATCAACGTAAAGTATCAAATCAAAGTTTGGAAACGGGGTGTCTCTCAAGTCACCGAGCGATGACCCCCACCCCCACAACTGTGCCACACTCCACCATCCGCAGTGGAAAGGAGAGAGGCAGGACTCGACGATGAGCATAGCTGAATTGGAACAATCAGCGTGGTTGTCAAAAACAAGTTCACACATAGCAAGCCACGAGGCTGACAAATTTCAATCACTTGAATACTGGAGAGAATATGCAAGCATGCACTCAGTCATTTATAGCTCTTAAGTCCTGAACAAAGTGCTATTTAATTTTTTTTTCTTCTCATATTGCCAGTGAGAGTGAGCCCATCCCAAGCAAAGGATACTGTGGGATCTTTAACGTTCACAAACTAATGCCAGCCTTTCCAACTAGACCCCATCTGAAATATATTTTATTGTTTTACATTTACATTTGACAATTTATTTGGCATTTCTACTTCACAAACCAAGACTGTATGGTGTTTCCAAGATAAATCAAATTGACTGATCTGCTGCAGCTTGTCCATAAGCATGAAGGTCACAGTCGTGTGACATCAACACATATAACTCAAATTAAAGCAGCCATTCAAATGTCAATCTGGATGCACAAAACCCACGAAATGCTATTTCATAAATTTCAATGTGATTTTTTTTGTATTTAAAAGAAATAACATATTCCCCACTACACAGCACATCCAAGTGCACGAACTTTGGTTTTGCTCAATTATAAAGCTTCGATTCTCACGTACGGGACTCTTACTTCAACGTCTATCTAAGGCACGGCACACACACTGATACCATGCCCTGCCTATGAAACACAGGGATTCCAGTTTATAGCTGAGCTGAGATTCAAACACAGCCTTAGTGGAGAGTGTGCATACCTCTAGACTTAACATTTCACCCCAAGACGAAGACTATAATGTATGCATTATTTATTATTATAATTATTTTCTAACGGCCCAAGGAGACCATTTATTATCCCGCTCCCCACCCCTCCCCCCTGTCTTTCTGTTTGTCTGTCTGTCTGTTTTTTGTTTGTTTGTTTGTGACTCTCTCCAGAGCATAGCTCCGTGACGTTTGATACGTTCTTGATGAAACTTGGACACAAGCTAGATATCATGATCAAGTTGTGTCCTTTTAGCCGCGTCGCGTTGCGAACGCTGGCTCGAAGAGAGCTCCGCGTTGTTGTTCTTCTTCCTCTTCTTCCTCTTCTTCTTCTTCTATTTCTTCTTCTTCTTCTTCTTCTTCTTCTTCTTCTTCTATTTCTTCTTCTTCTTCTTCTTCTTCTTCTTCTTCTTCTTCTTCTTCTGGTGAAGACAAAACCTTGATGACGGGCTCTTGTTATACGAGGAGCGTCCCACGCCCCTTGTGGGTGGAGCCACGCCCACCAACTTTTTATTCATTTATTTATATTTTTCTCGATTTTTTCTTGCAATTTCATTTCCTAGAAGCTGTGCGTAATGTCCATAAGTACAACATTGAAACAAGGACAAGTGTGTCCTAAAGATTTTGTCGGCTAAACAAAAAAAATTTTTTTTTAATTTTTAAAAAAAAACAACTTCCGATATTTCGTCACGTGCCTTGATTAAGCCAATAGTGAAACGCGTCATAATGTGTTTACGTATTTGCGATATATCGTGTATTTACGAAATAAATAATGTATTTACGAAATTACAATACGATAAATGGAATTGTGGTGAATTGAAGGTCGTGACGTGTGATCACATGATGCCCGGCTCGAGCACAGAAGAGATAAAGCTGAGGTTCGGCTCGGCCGCGGGGTTTTGTCCCTGGGGCATTGCCGTTGTATGTCGCCAGCTCACTTGGTGCTCATTGAATGGTGAGAACACTGATTGATATATAGTACTGATTTATTTTGCGGTGATTAGTTGCGCGTGTGTACCTTACTGCTTGTACTCCATACTGCGTTTGTATTCCCTGGTGTGCCCGTAGAAGCGGCTTCAATCAAATGGAATGAAGCCTAAACTCTGAAGGTTCTTCTCTCGTCTTCATTTCAATTTATTCCATTTGGTTTTCTCGGCTCTCTCAACCAACGATGGACAAGATCTACAAACCAGAGAGGTTTGACGCAGACCCAAACGCGACTGACGCAGAAATGAAATGGTCGCATTGGTTCTGTTCCTTCTCACACTATCTGACCATCATCAAAGAGGGAGCTGACAAATTTGCCGCTCTCGTGAATCATGTCTCGCCAAGCGTGTACAGGCTCTTCTCGGAGTGTGACACCTACGAAGCAGCGATCGACGTGCTGCAGGCGCTCTACGTGAAGCGCAAGAACGAGGTATACATACGACATCTTCTCAACACACGCAGGCAAGCAGCCGGGGAGACAATCGATCAATTCCTGCAAGCTCTGAATCAGCTGGGAAAAGACTGCAGCTTCCGGGCCGTAAGCGCCGAGGAACACCGAAAGGAAGCGACACGGGAGGCATTCATCCAAGGACTCAGATCAGCCCACATACGGCAACGCTTACTAGAGAAAGCGCAACCCACTCTTGACAAGGTAGTCGATCAGGCTCGAGCGATGGATACGGCACAGCAGCAATCTGAGTCATTTGGGACACCGATGCTGCTAATGAAAGCTGCTACGGTGGGAACTCAAGGAACCCCACTGACACAGACACAGCCAGACATAGGGGATGGAGAAACACCCGAGGAGCCGGATACACAGGCCACGTCAAACTCCTCAGCTGCTACTCCGGTTGGTAAATGCTTCTTTTGTGGGTACAAAAGACACCCCCGTCAAAAATGCTCTGCCAGAGATGCCACATGCATGAACTGTGACAAGAAAGGGCATTATGCCAGGGTATGTAAATCTACTCTAAGGAGAAATAAACCCACTTCTGCAGCTCTCTACTCGCAAAATAAATTAACTGCAGCCTCCCCGGGGAATCTATCCAAGGCTATCATCAACGTACGAATTAACGGGCATATGGCTGAGGCACTGATTGATACCGGTAGCTCTGAAAGTTTCGTCAACAGCTCGCTAGTGAAGGGCAGGAAATGGAAAATCCACCCGACAGACAATACGGTATGCATGGCCGCCACATCACTACAGTCCCGCGTACGAGGGTACTGCAATGTTGAATTGGACGTAAAAGGGTACACGCATCGGGATGTAAGGGTACTGGTGCTTCGTGATTTGTGCGCAGACGTAATTCTGGGTCATAATGTCCTCAAGCAGCACACGAGCGTCGAAATACCCTTTGGAGGAAGCAAACCTCGTCTAATTTTAAATGCTTTGACCACCGCCGAGGTAACGTCCCCCCAGCTGTTCGCTAACTTGTCGCCGGTATGCAAACCGATAGCGATCAAATCGCGGCGATATACCACTGCTGACATGAATTTCATCACTTCAGAAACCAAGCGATTACTGGAAGAAGGAATTATAGAACCGAGCGATTCGCCATGGCACGCACAGGTGTTAGTAACCAGCAGTCAGAACCATAAGAAACGAATGGTTGTCGATTATTCCCAAACGGTCAATCGCTTTACCCAACTCGATGCCTACCCCCTGCCGCGCATAGACGAGATGGTCGAACGCGTGGCCAATTATAAGGTATTCAGCACCATCGACTTGCGAAGCGCCTATCACCAAATTCCCATCCGAGAGGAAGACAAACCTTACACCGCATTCCAGGCAGGGAGGCGCCTCTACCAATTCAGGAGGATACCATTCGGTGTCACGAATGGAGTAGCTTACTTCCAACGGGTTATGGACGACATCATCTCAGATGAAAACCTCAAAGACACTTTTGTTTACGTGGACAATGTCACAGTGTGCGGTAGGGATCAGGGGGAACATGATATGAATCTGGACAGATTCTTGAGCATTGCTAGAAAATATAATCTGACTCTCAACTACGAGAAATGCGTATTCTCGGCAAGGTCAATTGACCTTCTTGGCTACACGATAGCCGACGGCACAATTAAGCCTGATCCTGAACGATTGCGCCCACTTCGTGAGCTACCACCACCTCAGGACCTGCAGACAATTACGCCGGGTGATCGGCATGTTTGCTTACTATGCGAGATGGATTTCGCAATACTCCGAGAAAATACATCCCCTAGTGTATTGCAAAAACTTTCCACCAGATGCCGCTGTTGTGACAGCTTTCCACAACCTCAAAGACGATATCACTAATTCCGTGGTTTTATCGATCGATAGCTCGGTGCCCTTTGTGGTGGAGACCGACGTTTCAGATCACGCCATAGCTGCTACGCTTAATCAGTCTGGGAGACCCGTCGCGTTCTTCTCGAGAACTCTCTCTGGAAGCGAGCAGAGACACTCGGCGATAGAGAAGGAAGCGTACGCCATCGTCGAAGCGCTGCGGAAATGGAGACATTATTTACTGGGAAACCACTTCACGCTCGTTACGGACCAACGATCCGTGGCATTCATGTTTGATGGGAAAAATAACGGGAAAATTAAGAATGAAAAAATTATGAGATGGCGGATAGACCGAGCCTGCTACAGTTACGACATTGTTTACCGGCCCGGGAGGGAAAACCCTGCTGCAGACACCTTCTCGCGGGTCAACTGTTCGGCGGTAATCAGTCGGGCTTTGCAAGACCTCTATGTGTCTCTTTGCCACCCGGGGGTAACCAGAATGGCACATTTCGTACGCAGACAGAACCTGCCCTATTCTATTGAAGATATTAAACAAATGAATGCTTTATGCCCTGTTTGTGCTGAACTAAAACCCAGATTCTATGGTGCGGCTCCTGGCAGACTGATCAAGGCCACTTCTCCCTTCGAGAGACTAAACATTGACTTCAAAGGGCCCCTGCCGACCGAGACAGACAACAGATACATATTCACTGTTGTTGATGAATATTCAAGGTTCCCTTTCGCGTTTCCGTGCTCGGATATGACCTCGGGCACTGTCGTGAAATGTCTGTCTGACCTCTTCGCTATGTTTGGGAAACCTTCGTACATACATTCAGACAGAGGGCCGTGTTTCATGTCGGCCGGGCTAAAACAATTCCTATTAGAGCACGGCATAGCAACTAGTCGAACGACGGGT
Source organism: Eptatretus burgeri (assembly GCF_056783735.1). NCBI lineage: Eukaryota > Metazoa > Chordata > Myxini > Myxiniformes > Myxinidae > Eptatretus > Eptatretus burgeri. The sequence goes on from NC_140970.1 coordinate 21,608,138, forward strand.
TACAACCCACAGGGTAATGGTCAGGTGGAACAATATAATGGAGTTATTTGGAAAGCCGTAACTCTGGCGTTGAAATCAAGAGGACTGGGGCCCGAGCGGTGGGAGGTTACCCTTCTCGACGCTCTGAATTCCATACGCTCTTTGCTCTGCACGTCCACCAATGCGACTCCTCACGACCGAATGTTTACTCACCAACGACGTTATGTTGACGGCCAATCGGTGCCCAACTGGCTAACCCATCCCGGAACAGTGTTCATGAAACGCCCAGTACGACAAAGCAAGTATGAACCCATGGTGGAAGGGGTCGAGCTCATCGATACTAATTCAGAATACGCTCATGTCAGGCTCCCGGATGGCAGGGAGACCACTGTGTCGGTTCGTCATTTGGCTCCCTCAGGTACTCCCTCCGCCGGTACACCACCATCTGGCACACCTCCCTCTGACATCCCCTCCCCAGGTGTTTCTCCCCCAGGGACTCCACCCGAGAAGGGTGACGACGGAGCTACCGTGTTCCACCCGGGGGCGATCGGGGAGACATCTCCGGCTCGAGTCGAGGCTCACCAAAAGGATCGGAAGCCTTCCTCAAGTGAAACCGCCATCTACTCCCGGAGAGGCCGGCGAATAATACCCCCTCGCCGACTCAATCTGTAAAGGGGATTATCGGCATCCTCGATGCTCATGCTCCTATATGCTCGTTACATAATATATCGATGCTCATTACCATGCTCCTCCAACTCAAAATAATCCTCACTGCTTGGCATGAATGCTTCTGTAGTTTAGATAGTTCGCATTGCTTGAAATGTATACTCCTATAATGCTGAAGTAATCATGGTGCGTTAGCTGGGCCTCTCGTTACATTTTAAAGACGGGGAGAATGTGGTGAATGGAAGGTCGTGACGTGTGATCACATGTTGCCCGGCTCGAGCACAGAAGAGATAAAGCTGAGGTTCGGCTCGGCCGCGGGGTTTGTCCCTGGGGCATTGCCGTTTTATGTCGGCGGCTCACTTGGTGCTCATTGAATGGTGAGAACACTGATTGATATATAATACTGATTTATTTTGCGGTGATTAGTTGCGCGTGTGTACCTTACTGCTTATGTACTCCATACTGCGTTTGTATTTCCTGGTGTGCCCGTAGAAGCGGCTTCAATCAAATGGAATAAAGCCTAAACTCTGAAGGTTCTTCTCTCGTCTTCATTTCAGGAATAATCTTTAAATAGTAATGTGAACTTTTCGAAACTTTCAAGCAAATGTCCGAATATATTTAAAAGTTCATGATAGACGCTCTCAAAAGGCACCGTCTATGTGAGGATGCGTACATGTGCTCAGTATTTAAGGAGATCCGGATCTCGTATATACAAGAGCCGAGTCCTCGAGATTAAGGTTTTGTAAGAAGAAGAAGAAGAAGAAGAAGAAGAAGAAGAAGAAGAAGAAGAAGAAGAAGAAGAAGAAGAAGAAGAAGAAGAAGAAGAAAAAGAAGAAAAAGAAGAAGAAAAAGAAAAAAAAGAAGAAGAAGAAGAAGAAGAAGAAGAAGAAGAAGAAGAAGAAGAAGAAGAAGAAGAAGAAGAAGAAGAAGAAGAAGAAGAAGAAGGCCGAGCTCTCTATGAGCAGCGTTCGCTCCGCCAGACGCTGCTAAAAAATCCGATTTGATTTGGACAATTTTGACGGAAGAGATAGGTTTTTACGGTAGGGCTTCCTCAAAAGCTTCCACCAACTCAATTGTACCTATCGTGGCATTGTTCAGTAATGTCCGCGAACCATCGTCGCCTCCCGGCGAGTTTTAATTCAAAAAAAAAAAATCTTTAAAACAAATTACAAGTTAAAACGCAAGGATGAGCGTCCTCGTGTGTGATTATTCCAATCCACAGCGATATAAATCAAGGGCAAGCTTCTTTGGTTGTTGTTGCTGTTGTTGTTGTTGTTGTTGTTGTTGTTGTTGTTGTTGTTGTTACACGCAAGGAACTTTGGCGCATGAGGAGGCCATTCGGCCCATCATGACTGCGCTGCACCAACCCCAGGAACCATCATCCATCCACACACAAGCGACCCTCACATGCTGCTGTTGTTGTTGTTGTTGTTGTTGTTGTTATTCTAATGTGATGAGAATAGTTAGAAAGCTTATACACCGCTTCATGCCATGATCGCTCTGCAAGATCCCTTCCTTCGATGAAAAACGATGCATTCGTTTATAGAAATTAAGCTGCGACGGTAAAACTTAGGGGCGAATTCAGTAAATTTGAATCCGTGAGCAGGAGAAAAACGAAATAAAGTATAAACACGTGAGTTGGCGTGAGCAGCACGAAAAGACGATGTAGCTGCGTTTATCGAGAGAAACATGAAGAGAAGGAGTGTAAAAGAAGGTGATGCCGTGCGCGCCGTCTCTCGGGCGACATTTTCCCAGGGCCCAAACCCGCCCCCAAGGCCCGGCCTTCGCCGGCGCGCTATGGCGGCCGTGGCGCCCAAGTGGAGACGGGTCACCAAATCGGCGGGACCAGCGCCGAGACCGCGCCACGGCCACAGAGCCGTTGCCATCAAGGAGCTAATGGTGGTGTTTGGTGGTGGGAACGAGGGCATCGTGGACGAACTGAGCGTGTATAATGCAGGTGAGGGTGCTCGCTTGACGGCCTTATCAAGATGGCCGCCGCCGCCTTGTTTATACTTTCCCTTTTTGGCGCCAAAGCTCCTGTGGCCTTTTTCTCTGTGGACGAGTATTTTTTACCGCACGTCTCGCCGTTGCATTGCATTCTCCAGTTAAACGCTCGCCCTGCTCGTTTTGCATCGTTTTCCTGCGGTTTTACATTTTTTTCGCCCCTCACGGAGGACGTTCTGCGTTCACCGCCGTCCCCACAATGGCGGCCGTGAGACGTAAACACCGCGCACGAAGCCGCGCCGAACAACAACAAAGAACCCCTCGTGAAATGGCGACATGTTCTGTGATTGCTTCCGTTATTTTTTTTTTTTAAGCCACGTCGCCGTGTGGTGAAAATGTCCGATCGACGAGCGTTTTCGATTTTCCTGTGATTTGATTTCGGAGCTCGCTACCTCAATGGCGCTATTTTATCTCGGCCATGGATGGACGAGCCGTTTAATGGATGCCAGGAACGATCCGCGGAAGGTCGGCGCGCCGTTTTAAGGCGGCCGTTCTGTGGTGCAGATGCATTGTACAACATGGCGCGTGCATGGCCGCCCGACGCCGTTGCGCTGGTGACGAGAGGCTCTCGTGCCTTGGGAAGCTCCTCCCACTCTGCTCTCATTCGTCGTCCCCGCGTTGCACGGCTTCCACCTTTTGTTCACCTGCGCACGCTTTTTGTACCGGTTTTGTAAATGGCGTACTGTATGTGGGCTTTCCGTTACGCTTCCCACCGAGTCTTGCCGAGTCGTTTGTTTGAGCCGTTCTTGGTTAACTAAACTATTAATTGCTCTTCTCTGTCGTGTTACTTTTGTCAAAATATCAAATTCGTCTTGCCTCGCGTGTTCGGCGGTGTAGCTGGTGCTGCAGTGAGGGCGGTGTATGCGCGTAACGGAGTTCGCTTCGCTGTTCGGTCCTCTCCGTCTGGAGGTGGATTGTTAGTGAAGTTCCGGTTTTTAAACGAATCCATTCATTTAACATCCGGAAGTTCGATCCTTGATCTGTTCATCCGACTGGTCAGTATATGATTTGTGGTTGTTTTTTTTTAAACCGTTTGAACAAAAACGATAAATGTCGTTTGATTTCTGTGGTTTTAGGCACAACTTACCTCAGTAGTTCACGTTTTTTATTCGGTTTTTATACAGAAACATGAAGCCGTGTGTAAAAGAGGGACGTACTCTAACCTCGATCCTTCATGTCACGTGCACCCAAGAGTATCGTGTACATGTTGCTGCGTTTGAGTCTGGGGAGTAACTGTTGAAATCGACCTGTCCGGGTTCTTCCCGACGACCTTGTTCTTTGTTCCTTTCATATTTTCTTTCTAATTTTTAACTTTTTCTTAATTATTGGGTGGTTGCTAGACTCCCGTTATTCTCAGGTTTTCCGTCTGTCTGTTTGTATGTAATGGACAGCTCTGGAGGCCAGGGGAGTCAACCGATTTTGATGAAACTTGACTGGCAGCTTCATACCAGGATCGAGTTATATGCTTTTGAGCACCGTTGCTATGGACGCCAACGTTGCCGAGCAACGGGACTTTGAAATTTTTGAAAAAAAAAATCCGAAAAATATTTATATATATATATATTTTTCGAAAATCAAAAATCGGCTTCCACGCTTTTATGCGCACTATAATCAACCTTTTTTCAAAAAAATTTCAGCCCGATCCGTCAAAAACTGTATGACTAGTATGCAATTATATAGCGAACCACCCATGTCGCCTACTGGCTTGTCTTTATTACCTCCGTGATCGAAGGTGAAGGAAGTTGTGTTTTCACGTCTGTCTGTCTGTTTGTTTGTAACTTACAAAATCGAGATTTTTTTCAACAATATGGGTCAGTCGATTTTGTTATTCCATCTGTTTATCTCCTGCAGGTCACAAATTTGAACCAATCTTCACAAAACTACACCACCATGGTAGAGTTTGCCTTGAGCAAGAAGCCCATTGTTGTTTATGAAGTGAAAGGTCAACACAATTCTTCAATTTCTAAAATCCTCAATTTTCATCCTATTGATGAGAACTTTGAAGAGGATTTTCACATCAGCTTTTACTGAATTCAACCACCAATTATGTTTGAGGTTAAAATTGGCCAAAAGGTCAACAACTTAGGTGTGATCTTTAAAATCCTCAATTTTCATCCGATTGACGAGAACTTTAAAAGAGGATTTTCACATCAGCTTTTACTGAATTCAACCACCAATTATGTTTGAGGCTAAAATTGGCCTAAAGGTCAACAACTTGGGTGTGATCTCTAAAATCCTCAATTTTCATCTGATTGATGAAAAATTTGAACAGGATTATCATATCAGCCTTTACTGAATTCAACCACCACTTGTGCTTAAGGTTAAAATTGGCCAAAAGGTCAACAACTTAGGTGTGATCTCTAAAATCCTCAATTTTCATCTGATTGACGAGAAATTTGAACAGGATTATCATATCAGCCTTTACTGAATTCAACCACCAATTATGTTTGAGGTTAAAATTGGCCAAAAGGTCAATTACTTAGGTGTGATCTCTAAAATCCTCAATTTTCATCTGATTGACAAGAAATTTGAAGAGGATTTATATTTCACGTCACTGAATTGAACTGGCCAATTATTTTTAAGGTTACCAGAGACAAAAGGTCAACATAGGCCAAAGGTCAACAATTTGTGTGTGATCTCTAAAATACTCAATTTTCATGCGATTGATGAGAAATTTGAACAGGATCATCATATCAGCCTTGACTGAATGCAACCACCGATTATGTTTCAGATTAAAATTGGCCAAAAGGTCAACAACTTGGGTGTGATCTCTACAATCCTCAATTTTCATCCGATTGACGAGAAATTTGAACAGGATTTACAGAATCAGCCTTTACTCAATTCAACCACCAATTATGTTTTACGTTAAAATTGGCCGAAAGGTCAACAACTTGGGTGTGATCTCTAAAATCCTCAATTTTCATCCGATTGACGAGAAATTTGAAGAGGATTTATATTTCGGGTCACTGAATTGAACGAGCCAATTATTGCTAAGGTTTCCAGAGACCAAAAGGTCAACATAGGCCAAAGGTCAACAACTTGGGTGTGATCTCTAAAATCCTCAATTTTCATCCGATTGAAGAGGATTTATATTTCGGGTCACTGAATTGAACTAGCCAATTATTGCTAAGGTTTCCAGAGACCAAAAGGTCAACATAGGCCAAAGGTCAACAACTTGGGTGTGATCTCTAAAATCCTCAATTTTCATCCGATTGAGAAATTTGAAGAGGATTTTCACATCAGCTTTTACTGAATTCAACCACCAATTATGTTTGAGGTTAAAATTGGCCAAAAGGTCAACAACTTTCGTGTGATCTCTAAATTCCTCAATTTTCATCTGATTGAAGAGAAATTTGAACAGGATTATCATCTCAGCCTTTACTGAATTCAACCACCAATTATGTTTGAGGTTAAAATTGGCCAAAAGGTCAATAACTGAGGTGTAATCTCTAAAATCCTCAATTTTCATCTGATTGACAAGAAATTTGAACAGGATTATCATATCAGCCTTTACTGAATTCAACCACCACTTGTGTTTGAGGTTAAAATTGGCCAAAAGGTCAATAACTGAGGTGTGATCTCTAAAATCCTCAATTTTCATCGGATTGACGAGAACTTTGAAGAGGATTTTCACATCAGCCTTTACTGAATTCAACCACCAATTATGTTTGAGGTTAAAATTGGCCAAAAGGTCAACAACTTGGGTGTGATCTCTAAAATCCTCAATTTTCATCTGATTGACGAGAAATTTGAACAGGATTATCATATCAGCCTTTACTGAATTCAACCACTACTTGTGTTTGAGGTTAAAATTGGCCAAAAGGTCAACAACTTCGGTGTGATCTCTAAATTCCTCAATTTTCATCCGATTGACGAGAACTTTGAAGAGGATTTTCACATCAGCTTTTACTGAATTCAACCACCAATTATGTTTGAGGTTAAAATTGGTCAAAAGGTCAACAACTTAGGGGTGATCTCTAAAATCCTCAATTTTCATCCGATTGACAAGAAATTTGAAGAGGATTTATAATTCACGTCACTGAATTGAACTGGCAAATTATTTTTAAGGTTTCCAGAGACCAAAATGACAACATAGACCAAAGGTCAACAACTTGGGTGTGATCTCTAAAATCCTCAATTTTCATCCGATTGACGAGAAATTTGAACAGGATTTACATCATCAGCTTTTACTGAATTCAACCACCAATTATGTTTGTGGTTAAAATTGGCCAAAAGGTCAACAACTTAGGTCTCTAAAATCCTAAATTTTAATCCGATTGATGAGAAATTTGAAGAGGATTTATATTTCAGGTCACTGAATTGAACTTGCCAATTATTTTTAAGGTTACCAGAGACAAAAGGTCAACATAGGCCAAAGGTCAACAATTTGGGTGTGATCTCTAAAATACTCAATTTTCATCCGATTGATGAGAAATTTGAACAGGATTATCATATCAGCCTTGACTGAATTCAACCACCGATTATGTTTAAGATTAAAATTGGCCAAAAGGTCAACAACTTGGGTGTGATCTCGAAAATCCTCAATTTTCATCCGATTGAGAAATTTGAACAGGATTATCATATCAGCCTTTACTGAATTCAACCACCAATTATTTTTGAGGTCCACATAGTCCGAATTTTTAAAATTGTCAATTTTCATCCGATTGACATGAAATCTGGAGTTGCATATTTGGTCAATAAATTCAACCACCAATTATTTTTGAGTTCAACACAGGCCAGAGGTCAACATAGGCCAAAGGTCAACAACTTAAAGGTGAGATTTCTAAAATCCTCAATTTTCATCCAATTGACGAGAAACTCGAAGGGGATTCGCATATTTGGTCATTGAATTCAACCAGCAATTATTGTTGTCAAATTTGTTTTATGGATTTTGCAAGTATCGTGCTCTGCACGACGTCTTATTCTTCTTTGTCTGTCTGTGTGTGTGATATCTCAAAAAGCTGTTGATGGATCCGGATGAAATTTGGTGGACCCATTGGGTGTTTGACAAGGACAAACTGATTAGATTTTGGTGAAGATCCGGATCCGACTATGAGAATTTTTGAATTAATTTTTCACCATTGAGAGATCAGGCCAAAAACGATACATAGCACGATATCTCAAAAAGTTGTGGACGGATTGGGACGAAGCTTGGTGGACACGGGTGTGTGACTCGGAAGAATAGATTCAATTTTAGTGAAGATCCAAATCGGGATCTGGATCCGATAATTTCCTCCGCCACCAAAGGTGAAGGTTATGTTTTCTCACCCCTTTATGTCTGTTTGTTTGTGTACAGGATATCTCACAAAGTTGTGGACGGATTTGGATGAAACTTGGTGGACACGTTGGGTGTGTGAAAAGGAAGGATTGATTCAATTTTTGTGAAGATCCAGATCTGATAATTTTAAAAGTGATTCTTCAGCATTGAGATATGTGGCGAAACCGATATGTAGCACGATATCTCAAAAAGTTTTGGGTGGATCCGGCCAAAACTTGGTAAACAGGTTGGGTGTGTGACAAGGAAGAATTGATTACATTTTGGTGAAGATCCAAATCCGGATCCGACTGCTAGAATTTTTTTGGTGTGATTCTTCACCATTGAGAGGTTGGGCTAAAATTTATATATAACATGATATCTCAAAGTTGTGGACTGATTCGGACGAAACTTGGTGGACAGGTCTGGTGTGTCACAAGGACAAATTGATTCGATTTTGGTGAAGATCCGAATGCGGATCTGGACACGAGAATTATTTAATTTTTAAAGTGATTCTTCACCATTGAGGGATCAGGCTAAACTAATATATAGCAAGATATCTCAAAAATGTATTTGGCCCGATATGTTCTCGTGGATGAGACATTGCGGGGCGGAGGTTTGCGCTCTACCGAGTGCCCTACTAGTTCATTATTCTTCTTGTTTTCACTTTCATCTCTTTTACACTATTTCTTTCATTATCTATCTCTCTAAGGAGAAGTGAATTCTTGCAGAAATTTTTCTGTAAGGCTGACTTGGTTGCGCCTGAATGAGTTTGAGGGTAGTGGAGTAGCGGCTGAAACCTGAATCCTATCCAGGTTACTCCTGATGACTCTATCTTTTCTCTTTACTTCTTCGAGTTCCTTCTTGGTCTTCAATTTGATAATGATAAGTGTTTGTTTTTATTATGTGATGTCTTTTTGCCACATTTTCCTCTGGTTCAGCTGTTCCTAAGTTTGTTTTTTTTTAGGTGGAATAACTGTGGTCACATACTGTGTTCTTTGTTCTTACATATGGCAGCTTGGTTGCGGGGTAGCTATCATTTCTGGAGCACTTGTTTGCCACTGATGCTGTGCCCCTCTACCAGTACACTGGTACTCATTTCACTGACCTCGCGAGGCTGACAGGCTGAGTTAACCCCACCTGGTGTTAATCCAGCAGGAAACGGGGCTCAAACGCAGGACCCCAGGATCCCAAGCCAGCCACCCCAACCACAAAGCCACCAGAAAGATTCCTGAAAATTTGATTTTCATCAAGCATTCGACAGTTGCTGACGTAAACGCTGGTTTGCAGGAGGGATGTAGGGATAAGGAGGAAAATGGGGAGGGAATGATGCTTTGCACCATTCGCAGATTTGAGCCGTTTGGGACATGTCCGGTTGCATTTTCGTCAGCCGTAATTTGCGGCCTGAGCTTGGGTGCCTTTGGACTACGGTTCATGACTACAGACACGTGACGTCACCAGTGACAGTGGCATGTCACACGTAAACAACAAAAACTCGTCACCACTTATTAGGTCATCTCTATCGAGATGACCTAATAAAGCAGGACCAAATGTCCGTCCGTCCATCAACAATTTTTCTTTCCGATCTTGATGAAACTTAGTATGTCGGTAGAGGTCGATGAGTGTTGCACAACGATATAACTTTTGTCCGGGTTCAAGGTCAGGGTCAAGGTCACGAGGTCACTTAAGTTATAAAAATCGCCATTTTCAAAACCTATCTAGTCTGCCATTCTACAAGATATTCGGCAACTGTTTATTGATTATGATCGTAAAAAATATTATCTTGTATCTAACCGGACAGATTTTTGAATTTCCGTCCCGTTTGGCCGCCACGTAACTTGGAAGATGGTCAAAAACACCTCCCGGTGCAAAGAAAACTTTTTACTTCTGATCTTGATGAAATTTGGTATGTGGGTAGAGGTCGATGAGTGATACCCAACGACATATTTTTTCCCGAATTGGAGGTCAGGGTCAAGGTCACGAGGTCACGAAAGTTGTGAAAGTCGCCATTTTCAAAACCTATCTAGTCTGTCATTTTAGGAGATATCTGGCAACGGTTCATTGATTATGATAGTAAAAAACATTATAGACATGACCGTCACCCCCACACGGGGGTAATTTTTTTAAATTGTAAATTCACTTGGATCCAACAGATAGGTTCCTTTTTTGAAAGCATTGCATGCTTTTCAGTTGTGACGGGCACTTTGTGGCCAAACTGTGTGCAGTGCGCATGGTGGGAGGTCACAACACAGCTTCATCAATCAAGAGATGGTTGAATCTTAACTGATGTGACTTTCAGATCATGTGACGATGCAATTTTAATGGGTTTAGGGAAGGTGCCGAGATTACCAATTTAGGGAAATTATTCGCACAGGAAACTACCCGTTGATGAATGTTGACATCTTTCCATTCGGTTCGGTAGAGTTCCCCAGACCTGTTTAAAAGTATTTGAAGTGGTATCAATTTGATCTGCTTGATTCCATTGATAACTCGTGGAGGAATCCCATCAGAGCCGTGATATACACACGAAGCAACTTCATTTTGTTAATTATATCTTCCTGGCTCAATATAATAATACCACTCAGATTTGTCATAACTAAGTAGTCCTCAGTCATGGATTCCTTGATATTTTGTGCATTCATCACTTTTTTTTTCTCTTTTAAAAATAAAACAATCTAAGGCTCAGAGAGGAGAGCGCACGCACACGCATACGCACACGCACACGCGCACACACACACCTGTTAGACGAGACAAACACAGCCCATGAGCTTGGGGGGAAGTGCCGTCACTTCACGGTATACTCTGAGTACCAGTGATGCCACAAGAATGACTCCACCTTTCTCACCGCACTCAGTGGGGTATTTCTGAACAAGGAATTTCCTCCTCTCCATGGATGCCAAACTGCGGAGATTTGTCCTCGCTCTTAACGTTTTAAATTCTGAACATAAAGTGAGTAAGCACCACATCCCATTTTTATAATCTTTGGTAGTACTCGGACGGGGTTTGAACCGCCAATCTCCCAAACTTGGGGCGGACACTCTCACCATTAGAGTATGGTTGAATTGTAGACAATAACCGTTGACACCTGGACCAGAGACAATACTGATACGTTGCCCACAGATTTCCTGCTATGGACACAGTTCCAAAATTGTTCGGGGTTCTTCTTCATGACTGTTGCCATACTCTGTTCATATTGTCTGTGTTGCTGCCTCAGTGGGCTGGTTACGCATGGTTTTGTACGTTTCTAAAATCTTCAGGATGTCCAGAAACAGAATAGTGCTTCAATGTATTACACTTACGGCAGATCAAATTTTCCAACTCGGGTCTTACCGAATACGAGTCTGCCTCACTTGGCTTCTGTTCTCCATTTTGTCTTCATCATTTTCCTTGTTCTTCATCATCTACTCCATCCAATTTATACCACCAAGGATTTTGGATGATGCATTTATCTGAGTGATGTCTGATCTTGCGTATGTACTGTAAATTGACAAGGTACTTGCGCAGACGAGCAATGAGATATTCATAATTGTCCAAGAAACACCGATGCCAGATAAAATCAATATAGTGTAGATGAAACAGACATGATGGACCAAGTGGCTTCTGCACCCATTGGAAATATGTAACAATGTGTCAGACATACGGCTGCATACATCCTGCTCACAAACAACATAATGATGTCGCCTTGGATTCAAAACTGCTGTACTGAGACTCGATCCATGCTGTGTGTCCTGTCCCGAACGGCTCCAACCTGTGCGAAGTAAACCTGCGTGAATGGAGACCAGGTGTGAGATAGCTTGTTGACTATGACGTTTAAATCTGAAAATGTCATCCAGCTATATTTCACTTGCACTCCATGTTGCGAACGTGCACTTCGGTACCTAATTATCGTAATTTTGCCGAGGCACCTGATCAGCCACATAGCCATGCCTGCAACCAGCAACAATAATGATGCAACCAGCAGATAACATTCGTAATTGAATCCTCATCACATTCCTTGTTTCTGAAGAGTTATCGAGTATATAATTCTTTACCTTTCCGTTCCACTTGTGGTCCAGGTGTTCTCAGGAGGCTAAGCGCATGTAAGTGGTTACCACCCCTATTTTAGCGCATACCCTGACTTGAGTGGCATTTTTGAAAGTCACAAAGACTACTACTGGTCATGAAATTTGGTTCATTGCACAGACAGTGTTCCATAGGACCTTAAAATATATAGGTTCATGGGTCTATGATGTATATTACTGAATCTACAGGATTTTTTTTATTGAATATACATGCCCAGTATTGGCCTTTTTCTTGTTTCATATTAAAATATGACATATATTAGACCATGCAAAAATACAACATATAAAACATTCTATATGAAATTTCTCGTCTAATCAAAAGGTTGTCACCCACCGTCTGAGAAAATCAGCACTTGTGTCGGTCAATGGTGGATTCGCATGATATATGCACATTCTGGCATATTTTTATTTTTTTCTTGTTTTATTGCCCTTTTAGAGCCTGGGACTTTGAAATCCCCTAACAAAATGACAAGTTTATCAATAACTCATATTTACGTGTCTTAAATTATTCAACTTATTACCAATAATCAATGTAAAAAAAATTGAGATGATCCGGGTGGATACTTAATTACAGCGGCTTGACCGAACTTTCCAATCCAAATGTCCGACTGCACGTCACGTTGAAAAAAAAAGCTTTTATTCTTCTGTGCATCAGATTATTTTCACTAAAATTTATTTACAAATGGGGCACAGTGATATAGATGTAATAGAACTAGAGGGGGAGCACTCAGTAGAGTGCAAAACCTCCGCCGCCAATGCTGCAAGGTCACTCAAGTGAACCTGATATCCTATTCATTCAATTTGACGTCAACAGTGCTCACAGAGTTATAGTTTGCAACTTTCCCTTTTACTTTTAACTTTTACATACTCAATTCATTCATACTCTCTACTCAATCCATACTCCACATACTCAATTCATTCTCTAAAAAAAAATTGTTAGAGAAAAAAAAACAGACAAAATTTTCTGTTTTTTTTTTCTCTAACAATTTTTTTTAGGGGGGGCCAGGGGGGTTGGAAATCACTTAAAACATGTAGAAATGCAAAAACAAAAATTCAAATATTTTTTTCAAAATGGCCACCATAGCGGCCATATTGGACTTTGGACCAAGTCCAAAATCTAATGGCATGATCCTTGGACCAAACCTAACCCACCCACCAAGTTTCGTAGAAATCCGTAGAGGAGTTTTTCCGTAATACTGTTCACAAACAAACAAACAAACAAACAAATAGAAAGGGGTGAAAACAGTAACCTCCGATCTTCGATGGCGGAGGTTAACAAACAGAAAGGGGTGAAAACGGTAACCTCCGATCTTCGATGGCGGAGGTTAACAAACAGAAAGGGGTGAAAACGGTAACCTCCGATCTTCGATGGCGGAGGTTAATAAAAAGCATTTTTTTATGCAAAAGGATGTAAGTATCTCAACAAGTTGGGGATAGTCACAGTAAGTTAACATGTGAAACCATCCCTACGTCTTTCTTTGAATAATAATGCTCCACAACCAAATATGCCTTCAGCCTGCGTTATTACCTTAAGCACCCAAGGTGAAGGAGGATATGCTTTCACTCCTCTCTGTATGTTTGTTACTTACAGGTCACAATTTGAAACTGAGCTTCACGATACTTCACCACGTGGTGGAGTTTGTCATAAGGAAAAAGCCGATTGTTTTTGAGGTCAAAAGGTCAACAACGTTCGTGGTATTTCTAAAATCCTCACTTTTCATCCGATTTGACTTGAAATGTGAAGAGGATATATATCTCGGATCACTAAATTCAACCACCAATTATTTTGTAGGTCCGGTCCACATAGGCCAAATTCTAAAATTGTGAATTTTCATCCGATTGACTTGAAATTTGAAGAGGGGTTGCATATTTGGTCATTGAATTCAACCACCAATTACTTTTGAGGACAAATTTCTTTTATGGATTTTGCAAGTATCATGCTCTGCACGACGTCGTCTTCTTGTTTGTTTGTTTGTTTGTCTGTCTTTGTCTTTCTGTCTGTCTCTGTTTGTGTGCGGGATATCTCCAAAAGTTGTGGACGGATCCAGATGAAATTTGGTGTGCAGGTTTGGTGTGTGACCAGGATGAACTGATTAGATTTTGGTGAAGATCCGGATCCGGATCCGACTACTATAATTTTTTAAGTGATTCTTCATCATAGAGAGATCAGACTAAAAACGATATATAGCATGATATCTCAAAAATTTGTGGATGGATTTGGATGAAACTTGGTGGACATTTTGGGTGCTTGACCACAACAAATTGATTAGATTTTTGTGAAGATCCGTATCCAGATCTGGACATGAGAATTATTTAATTTTTTAAGTGATTGTTCACCATTGAGAGATAGGGCCAAAAACGATATTTCGCCTGATATATTTGAAAAATGTGTCGTGCCCGATATGTTCTCGTGGATCAGGCATTCCGTGGCGGAGGTCTGCGCTCCACCAAGTACCCTTCTAGTTCTCTGGTGGTTTTTGTTTTTTTCCTCCTTTATTGGAATGAGGCTTTGTTCAGCAATGCCTTTGTATTTGGTTGTGAGAACAGTACAAGAAAGTATTAAGGTTGATCAGCGTCCTTCTTCTGTCTTTGGGAAATTGGGTTCGTAAGGGCTACACAAGTTGTTTCGCCCTATTTTGGTTGACAGATGCAACAATGACAGTCAGTGTGACTCGGAGGGACGTCATCATCCCTTGGAGAGCCCACATGGTTGTTGTTTTTTTGTTGTTAGGTCTCGGAAATACAAGAAGGGAACAGGTCATAAAACTTGAACGACTCTATATTGGCGTATCACAATCAGTTTCTTCGACCAAGTCAACATTTGTTGTCTCAATTGAATTGTAATAAGTGCAGTACACCTTAAGTTGTTTAATGCTTTTTTTTTCTTGTACAGTATTCAATGTCGAGGCTCGTGGAGGAGCGAGAACATAAAATGGATCAGGACATAACAGATCCAAAGGAACAGTAGAAAGAGTGGGGAAACACAGCAACAAATGGGATTATGGACAAAATAGAGGGAGACTTGGAGAAATGAGGGCTGTGGGTGGACAAGATAGATACAGCCCAAGAACTGGAAACTTGAAAAGGGGTGGGCTTGTGGATGGTTAACAAGGCTCAAAATATCACATTTGGGGGGGGGGGGGTGGGTGGGTGTTTTGAGATGCTGGGGAACAAACACTTGGCAAATAGCTGGTGGTGGACTAGCTGACAGCCACCAGAGCTCCGGTGGTAGACTGCTTCCAATGTAAACCCAGAGTGAATAATAATGAAATATTTGATATTTCTTTCCATATTGAATTGCGTTTGTATTGAGGTACACCGATGATGATGTACCTCAATTTGTATTGAGGTATATCATTGTGTTTGTACGTCCAGATGCACCATGTCGACACAACTTAATGGGTAGAACAAATTAGCAGGCAGTGTAACATCATGGGACTTGGAGTTTTATGAGCCTCGCTTGGCTTTTTTTCTCCTTACCCCAACCTATCCTTGAGATGTTCCTTAACGGTTTCAGATTTTAAGAAAATGTGCAGGTTTTGTAAACCAATTCCTGAAATCTGCAAATGTCACAAAATACTGAACTACACCACGGCGTTCGAAAAGCAAATAAAGTTAACGACCCTCTCAACATTTTTGGCTCTTCAATGACAAAATGCTGTTTGTATTAGAAATTGTGTTGAGTGTCATCAAGCTTATTGGAATGATTGCATCTTTGTGAAACTTGCATTCCCCTTCATTTCCCCACAGCGACTAATCAGTGGTTCATTCCCGCCGTTTGTGGTGATGTGCCCCCGGGCTGTGCAGCATATGGCTTTGTGCGTGATGGGACACGCTTGCTGGTCTTTGGGGGAATGGTTGAGTATGGCAAGTACAGCAACGACCTGTATGAACTGCAGGTAGTACGCTATTTGTTCATTGAATTACATTGCCCAGCTGTGATTTATTTATTTATTTCCCCACCCGCCTCTCCTCTCCCCCCCCCTTTTTCTCCCTTCTGGATCACTGTGACATCTTTCAAACGAAATTTCACACCCTTTTTTTGTTGCAAAATTAATGCAAATCGATTTTATGATGTCATAAATTTAGCTATTACCTGTTCTGAATTCCACAGGCGAGTCGTTGGGAGTGGCGGAAATTGAGAGTGTTGCCACCAAAATCAGGTCCAATGCCTTGTCCGCGCCTCGGTCACAGCTTCTCGCTCGTCTCTGGCAAATGCTATCTGTTTGGTGGCCTCGCTAATGATAGCGACGACCCCAAGATCAACATTCCACGGTGAGGTCTTTGCATATGCCCACCAGCTGTCTTGATGTGTTCCTTTAATTTCTTTGTTTCGCCGTAGGTAGATTTTCTTTGATGTGCTGTTGATATTATCTGTGTTGTATTGACGTTTTGTGTAAGAAGAGCTGGCTCTCACTATTATTTAGGGCCATATACAGCACATAATACATAAACAAATTGGTGGATGTATGATTCCCCCACTTCCTCCTCATATCTTCCATGTATCCCCCTCCCCTTCCTTTCCTTTAATCTCCCCTCGATGTTCTTTCTGTTTTATCCCCACTGTCAACCACATTATTACCTCCACCACCGAAGGTGAAGGAGGTTATGTTTTCACCCCTCTCTGTCTCTCTGTGTCTCTGTCTGTCTGTCTGTCTCTCTGTCTGTAGGCAGGATATCTCAAAAAGTTGTGGACGGATTCGGATGATACTTGGTGGACAGGTTGGGTGTGTGACAAGGACAAATTGATTCGATTTTGGTGAAGAGCCAAATCCGAATATTATTTAATTTTTAAAGCGATTCTTCACCATTAAGAGATAGCGCCAAGCACGATGTCGTACTTTATAGCATGATATTTCAAAAATGTATTGGGCCCGATATGTTCTCGTGGATCAAGCATTACGTAGCGGAGGTATGCGTTCCACTGAGTGCCCTTCTAGTTCTTTCTTCCTTGTATTCCTCCTTTAATTCACATAATATGATTATGGTGTCTTGTCCTATATAATAGTTGAGCTTTATTTTGTTGCCATGAGCAGATATGACAACAGGGAAATAGTCATATCATGTGTGGATGCATCTGCATATAGCATATCCATGTGGAGACGTAGCGATCTGACACTTGAATGTGAATGATCCCATCGTTATCTGGCAACTGTTTGTCTTTGGGCCTGTTTGATAGTTATGTATGTCTGGTGTTGTCTTAATGGTTAGTGTGGTGGGCTTGGGATCTTAGGGTCCTGATTGAGTTGAAATCCTGTCACCATTGAAGTAATACCCAGTGGGGGTGACTCTGCCTGTCATCCTTCTGAGGTCGGCAATATGAGTGCCAGCTTGCTGGTATACTATGTCGGAGTGGCGACCCGTCCAGGATTGTGTCCAATAGCCAAGGAGACTGCTAATAGACCGTGGGCCATAGGGTGGATATCTATTTTTTTTTGATTTCATGACCTGAACTAAGGGATTGGGCAAGAAGGGTGTGGGATGAAGCCTTATGACCCCCAAAACATCTTATTTTTTTCACAAGCTATATCGTGGTACGTTACCGAGAACCGCTGCCCCAAAACACCAGTAAACACCAGGTGTATGTTACATTTGAAAAACCCATTTACACAGTAAAAAACAAAACAAACTATATGATGTCATGTTCACATTGGTCTTGGCAGCAATATTTATCAATTCAGACCCCCAAAAAGTAGTAAAAATGTTGTTTTAAAGACTCGAGATTGCCACAATTTTTCTCTTCGGCTTGGTCATCTTGAACCTTGTCCAAAACATCATACAAATAGTGCAGTTATTTCATCCTCTTCAGCATCAGAGTCTTCCTCAGCTTCAGATCTGGAGTCTTTATCGTCATTCTTATCATCAAAGTCAACGTGGCCAGTTATGTTTGAGCAGTCGTTCCTGCCGCACTTGCACAAATCTGTGCACGGAATGTTATTCTGTAGGCAAGTGCATGTAGTTTCGTCGCTGCATCGTGTCTTCTTGCAGCTTCCAGTGCAGTTAGAAAGCTCCATCGCGCTGTCTGGTGCAGGTGGAAGTGTCATCCAGTCTATGGCAAGTTCCTCTTCCATGATCCATCCGTAGCCACCAGGGTCGGGAATGTCAGGGATGGGCTGCAGGCTCCTCTTGTAAATTCCTGAAATATTGAAGTGATCAACAACATTAAGAATGGAGATATACCTCTGATGTTGTTTTGGAAATATGTATATCATTAACACTAATAACAGTACAATCATATTATTGGGAAATTATGTGTGGAGAAACATGCTAAATCCAAAACATCCTGCTCTGAGTGTGGAGCAAAAAAATCTCTGGATCATCTACATGTCATGTTATCTTAACCACTCAACTGTATAGATTGTTACTTCAAGTACTCTTTCAAATAGACCTGTTAATTTTGAACATTTACAAAGCATTGTTGTGACATTCAATATTTTGTTTTCAATTCAATAAACTTTCCAAATAATCATCTTCATTGACACATGCTGCACCATATACAAGTACTCCTGTCCAAACATAAATTACAGGTGATGTTCAATATTCAAAGAAGCAACCAATTAACTTACCAGCTTGGTAATTGGCTCTCTTGATGTGCTGTCTCAGGGCAGCTTGGTTGGGAGGCATTGTGATCTCAGACTTTCTAGCAAGACGAAACATGTTGTACCTGGCCTCATTCACAGTAGTGATATTGTGCTGTCCATATAACTTGCAGACAAATTTCTCCAGTGCTTCCATCATGTCTGGATGTATGTCAAACCATTCTCCAAGGTCCTTCAAGGCACTGCACAGCTCTGGATTCTTTAGTATGAGGTTTAAGGCCTTCTTTTTGCCTTTGCCATGGAAGGCACTTACACTATCGCAGCCAGTCAAACAGTGTAGTATAGGCCTATCAAAGCTTGGCTGACATCATCCCCAATGCTATCGTAGATTGCCTTCATGTCAATTGTCCTCAGGTTGACTCCCTTTCCTGTGTGGAAATATAGATGTGCAGGGATTTGGGGTACTAAGACTGTGCCAATTCTGAACACATCTGTATCCGGACTAACGATGACGTCATTGCTTGTGTGTGCTGCATGCGCGGCATGGAGGAACATCCGTGTCTGCCTCTTCATGAGTCGAATTTAGTGATGGCTCTTCTTTCACTTCAACTGCCTGATCTGGAGTGCTGCTTCCTGTGAAGATATGACATTTGGGTCCATGTGCCAAGAACACTGTAATTCCTCTGAGGTATGCTGTCTTGACCTTGCTCCACGTCTCAAACATGTATTCAATTAGCGACTCCTTGTTGTCACCGTTGGAGAGGAACTTCTTCCATTGTTGAGGAAGGGACTGGCCATATATTCGCATCACTTGAGACCCTCTGGCTGCTCTCTTCTCTCGCTCGGCATTCTTAATCGATACCTTTCGGAAAGTATCGGTTACGAAATGGATCTCACTGGACTTGTTGCCCTCTGCTCCCTTGACAAGGCGCTTCAGTATTTCGTGGGCCAGATTGAGAAATGTCCTTTCCCCGGTGAGTTTGTTGATATTCAATTTCTGTATCATTGCCATACCATCCACTACATACATGCCTCCTACTGGAATATCAACCACAGGTTTCTCTGCCTGACTTTCAAGTGCATGAAGTAGGTTGGCTTTGTTGGTCTTGACAAATTGCAAATATCGCGGCCATGTTCTGACAGTAAAAGGTATTAAACTTGATATTTTGGCCGGATAAATGCACATATAACAGCGTTTCTTGCTCCAACACTCGTCGGCGCTGCTACTGGAGGCCGCCATATTGTTTACTCGCAACCAGACAACGTTCGTAGCGCGATCCTCATTGGTCAATACATCGAAATGCGTTCGAGGCTAAACAGAGATTTTGGAAATAAAATTCTAAATTTCAACATTATATTGCAGGCTAACGTACAAGAATCTCACTTGTGAAAAGTCATGAACATTATTTCATATTTTTTTCCATATTATCATACCAATTTGACGCCCACCCGATTTTTCAGGTCACGAAATGAAATGAAAAATCGGAACACCTGGCCGTCTATAAGGCAGCACCAATACTTTGCACAGAGTATGGTCCCAATGGATGGATGGATAGTTATGTGCACACTGTTTAAAAAAAAAAAAATATATATATATATATATATATATATATATATATATATATATAATATATATATTGGGGAGTAGATGTGTCAACTTTGATCCATACTAAATGGATAGGTTAGGATAATTAACTGAATTAGGTTGACTCGGTAGATCATGGTGTGTGGATGCAGCATCGGACACGTATATCAAGAACAGACCCCATTACTGTCATGGGTACCAGGAAAAAAGTTCCACACCAGCTATTGCTGCATGCATTCTGACCAACAGGAAATGCCTGCCACACATTAACCTGTCTGTGGTACATAAAACAGTTCTGGAAGCAGCCTGGAAATATATAAATAAATACAAATTATTACTTAAATTTTCTAATTTTTAGGTCATCTCGGTAGAGATGACCTAATAAAGCCGGACCAAATGTCCGTTCGTCCGTCAATTTTTCTTTACGATCTTGATGAAACTTAGTATGTGGGTAGAGGTCGATGAGTGTTGCACAACGATATAACTTTTGTCCGGGTTCAAAGTCAGGGTCAAGGTCACGAGGTCACTTAAGTTATAAAAATCGCCATTTTCAAAACCTATCTAGTCTGCCATTATACAAGATATTCGGCAACTGTTTACTGATTATGATAGTAAAAAATATTATCTTGTATCTAACCAGACAGATTTTTGAATTTCCGTCCCGTTTGGCTGCCACGTAACCTGGAAGATGGTCAAAAACACCTTCTGGTACAAAGAAAACTTTTTACTTCCGATCCTGATGAAATTTGGTATGTGGGTAGAGGTCGATGAGTGATACCCAACGACATATTTTTTCCCGAATTGAGGTCAGGGTCAAGGTCACGAGGTCACGAAAGTTGTGAAAGTCGCCATTTTCAAAACCTATCTAGTCTGTCATTTTAGGAGATATCTGGCAACGGTTCATCAATTCTGATAGTAAAAAACATTATAGAGATCACCGTCACCCCCACACAGGGGTAATTTTTTTTTATATCAATGAGCATTTCCACCCGATGGCACTTGCCTTCTGTTTTTTTTTTTTTTTTTTTCATTTTTTGGTTTTCCATTGGTGAGAACAATTGTCTGGGTGGTAGACAGGCTTTTGTTGTTTGCCGATTATGCCTTTTTTACCGTTTGAGACATAATCTGTGGCTGATGCTCTGCATTAAGCCAGAGGGTGCTTCTCCTCCTCCTCCTTCATGTGCAGCATAAAGCTGCAAGTAGCATCAATGGCGAGGGGTGCAGCTGTGTCACTGCGGTGCCCCATTACCAGTACACAAGACCTCATTTTGCTGACCTCTGAAGGATAACAGGCTGAGTCAACCCCACCTGGTCTTAATTCAATGGCACAACGGAGGCTTGAACTCAGGATCCCAGGATCCTCAGTCAGCCACCCAAACTGTTAAGCCACCAACACCAGACCTCTAGAGGGTGCTCATGATATACAGTCAGTGTATAAAACATCAGGAAAACCTGCTCTTTCCATGAAATTAACTGAGCAGGTGAATCCAGGTGAAAGCTCTGATCCCTTATTGATTACACCTGTTAAATCCACTTCAATCAGGGTAGATGAAGGGGAGGAGAAAGGTTAAAGAGGGATTTTTAAGCCTTAAGATGATTGTGTATATGTGCCATTCAGAGGATCAATGGGCAAGATAAAAGAAAAGATTTAAGTGCCTTTGAATGGGTTATGGTAGTCGGTGTCAGGTGTACCGGTTTGAGTGTTAAGAACTGAAATGCTGCTGGGTTTTTCATGCTCAACAGTTTCCTGTGTGTATCAAGAATGGTCCACCACCCAAAGGACATCCAGCCAACGGCAGGCCAGTGGTTGAAAATGGCTCATTGATGAAAGACCAAAGGAGGTTGACACGATTGTGCAGAGCAACAGACGGGCTCCAGTTAGTCAACTGACAGTCTAGTACATCATTGGTGCTGGAAGACCCATAAAAGGATGCAAAACTTGTCATACCTTGACGTGAATGGAGTATGGCAGCTGACGACCTCACAGAGTTCCACTTCTTTCAGCAAAAAACAAGAACATTGGTTGCATTGGGCTTGACACAACTATGGGAAGCATTGGAGTCTCCATGGGCCAACATCCCCTGTGGAACGCTTTCGACACCTTGTAGAGTCCATGCCCCGACGAATTGACGCTGTTCTGAGGGTGAAAGGGGGTGCAACTCTATCAGGAAGGTGTTCCGAATTTTTTGTACACTGAGTGTATATGCAGTGCCTTCAGAAAGTATTCACACCGCTCGACTTGTGTCCCATGTTGTTGTTACAACCTCAATTTAAAATGGATTGGATTTAAAAAATGTTGTCGCTGATTGACACAAAGTACCCCATCATGGCAAAGTGAAAACATGTTTTTAGAAACGTTTACAAAGTAATTAAAAATGAAAAGCTGAAATGTGTTGCGTCAATTGGTATTCAATCTGTTTGCAATCAGGTCAGGTATGGGAGCATGTGCCAGAACAGCGCGTCGCTGCGTCCACTTTCCGCCGGTACTCCAGGGGCCTCCGTCTGGCCATCCCCCAGGCAGATGCCAGGCCCATCCCCATCTCCTTGAGATGATGGTCAACCTGTTGCAACCATGAGGCATGTGGTCTGCCCACTGGCCTCCACTCATGAGACTCCCTCGCTGAGAGAATCTGGTGAGCAGGATCAGCATCAGGAAAACGAGCCACATATCCATACAGCCGCAACTGACGCTCACGGACTATGCAGGTAACAAATCTCATCCGAGTCTCTCTCAGCAACCGCTCGTTGGACACAAAATCCGACCAGCGATAGCCAAGGATTCTCCGAAGAGACCTGGTACCAAAGGAATTAAGTCTCCGTCTCAGATCCTTGGTCAGAGTTCAAGTCTCGCACCCATAGAGCAAGACTGGAAGTACCAAGGACCTGAAGACTCGGACTTTCGTCCTCCCGCACAGGTACCGGCAGCGCCACACCCCATGATCCAGTGAATCCATGACTCCCCAGGCCTGACCCAGATGTCTATTGACCTCTCACTCGCAGCCAGCAGAGACATGAATATCACTGCCAAGGTAAGTGAATCTCTCCACGACCTCAACATCCTCACCACAAACAGACACAGACAGGACAGCAGCATCCAAGATGTCACCGAAAGCCTGGATCTTAGTTTTGACCCAAGACACCCGTATTCCCAACGGCTCCGACTCCTCATTCAGCACCTCGAGGGCCCCCAAGAGGATGTCTAAAGTCTCCGCAAAGATGACTGCATCATCTGCAAAATCAAGGTCCGAGATCTTGACATTCCCAAACGATGCACCGCAACTTGATCTCTCCGACATCCTCCCTAGAATCCAGTCCATACAAGTGCTGAAAAGTGTGGGGGCAAGTACACATCCCTGACGAACTCCAGTAACAACTGGAAATAAGTCAGAGATGGTACCACCACACTTCACAGCACTCTCAGTACCAGAGTAGAGTTCAGACATCAGATCGATCAGTTTTGGTGGCACCCCACGAAGACCAAGAATCCTCCAGAGGACATCCCGATTCACTGAATCGAACGCTTTACAGAGATCAACATAGGCTGCAAGCAGCCCCTGCCGAAACTCTCGTCTGCGTTCGGTGAGGACACGAAGTGCAAGGATATGGTCAATCGTTGACCTCTTTGGTGTAAAGCCTGACTGCTCTGGACGCTGGTGCTCAAGCAGATGGTGGCGAACCCTATCAAGAATTATCCGAGCAAAGACCTTGCCCGGCACTGAGAGCAGCGTCACCCCTCGGTAGTTGTTGCAGTCTTGGCGATCACCCTTCCCTTTCCAGAGAGGGACAACAAGGCCCCTCTTCCAGTCATTTGGGATGATGCCTGTGTTCCAGGCAGAGCACAAAACTGCATGCAACGACACGAGTGCAGCATTTCTACCAGCCTTGAGAAGTTCGGCATGGATGCCACAGATCCCTGGAGCTTTGCCCCGTTTCAACTGGTTCACCGCAGCCCGTGTTTCCACAAGCGAAGGTGGACCACAGTTGATTCGAGGGTCAGCAACAGGGATTGTAACACCCTTGACGTCCAACTCGACAGCTGGGGGATCAGCCTGGTACAACCGCTCAAAGTAACCGGCCCAGCGGGCCTTCACTTCAGACTCCTCTGTCAAGAGCCTACCACTCTCTGCTCGAACTGCAGTGCTCCGAGGGATGGGCTTGGATGAACGTAATGCGCGAATTCCCCTGTAAGCGGGACGGGAATCACCTGTCCACAGGTGATGCTCTACCCCCTCACAGATTCCTCGCACATAGGCCTCCTTGTCCACCCTCAGTGCACGTACAGTTTTACGCCTCAGCTCCCTGAACAGCTCAGCTCTGCCATTCAGCCTGTCCCTGCGACTCTGGTCAATGGTATCCAGTGTCCCTTGAGAGACAAAATTCTTCTTTGCCCTGCGGTGAGCTCCAAGGCATCCACCAGCAACATCAAGGACGGTGGTCTTGAAGGCGCTCCACAACTCTTCAGGACCCCGCAAAGCACCCAGACCCCCCAAGTGTCCACTCAGCCTGTTCGCAAACTCCTCAGCTACTCTCTCATCCCTGAGCTTGGCAACATCCAGCCTAGGCTGGGATGGTACCATTCTCCAGGATTTAAGGTGCAGCTTTAGAGTTGCTACAACAAGCCTGTGGTCAGTATTGAGGAACTGAGCACTCCGGTAGACCCTGCAGTTCTGGATCATCCTCCAACGACCGTCAATGAGGACATGGTCAATCTCCTTTGCCACACTGACAGCATTGGAATACCAAGTCCAGCGATGAGCTTGTGGGCGCTGAAACCATGAACCAGCCACCCAAAGTCCATGACTTCTTGCAAAGTCAAGGAACTTAGTGCTCTTCTGGTTCATAGTTCCTGACCCATGGGGACCAACACACACCTCATAACCATCCCTATCAGTTCCAGTCGATGCATTGAAATCCCCCAAGACTAGAAATGTATCTCGTCTGGGGCACTGATCAACCACAGACTCGAGTGTGGCGTAGAATGCATCCTTCACGGTGAGATCACTCGCCTCATTCGGAGCATAAACAGAGACCAGGGAAATGACACCTAAGGAGTGGCGAATCCTTAATCTCATAATACGCTCGTTGACCGGTGTTACCTCAATTATCATTGGGGTCAGCTTATTGGACACAGCTACAGCAACTCCTTGGGTATGGTAACCATCAGAGCGACCAGACCAATAGTAGGTGTAACCACCCACCATTATCTCTCCGCAATCCGGTCTCCGAACCTCAGAGAGAGCTGCAATCCCGATGTCCAAACGCTTGAGCTCAGATGATAACAGAGACAGGTGATCATCCTCTCTTAGGGATAGGACATTCCAGGCACCCACCCGAAGGGACCGCCTCAGGTTAACCCAAGGAGACCGCCGTCTGGTGGACGACACCTCAGCACCACTCCGACACACTCTCCCGCAATCTGACCCAGGGATGTTACCCCGTGGTTTGCAATGACACCCCACATTGAGCTCAGGTGCATCCAATTTCTTTTGCTCATCCTTGAGATGTCTCCACAACTTGATTGGAGTCCACCTATGGCCAATTCAATTGATTGGACATGATTTAAAATTAAACACACCTTTCTATATTGGGTCCCACATTTGACAGTGCATGCCAGAGCAGAAACTCGACCATGAGCTCCAAGGAACTTCTGTGGAACTTTGCTCCATAGAGCATATAATGTATATTTGTATGTATGTATGTATAAGATTGGGACGGTTGGGATTACACATTTTTAAAGAAGGCGCTTCCAGCCAAAAGTAAAAACTCTACCAACTCCACTAATTTGAGCAAAAAAGTGAGTCGACCCGGTCTCAGTCTGTAGCCCTGAGACCAGGTCTGCTCTCGCTTTTTTGCCTAAATTAGCGGAGTGGATTGAGTTTTTACTTTTGGTTGTAAACGCCGCCTTCTTCAAAAAAACAACAAATATATGTATGTATATACAGTATATGTATGTATGTATGTGTATATATACATATATATTGTTGCGGCCACGGGTACCATGACACCAGCTTGTCACTCAGGGGGATTAATCCACGGCCGGACCTGGGGCCACCGCTCACAATTAATGTTGTGAAACAGTGGGTTGTTGTAGAACCACGAACGCCACCTAGTCAACCATGAGTTCCAGTGTCCGTCGTCTAATTATTCCATTTAACTCGAGGTCACATGGTTACCTGAGCAGGGAGCACGCCCTCGGCAAAGCACCAATGTTATCTGATGAAATTTTAATTAGGGCGGCAGAGCGTTTTAACCGCTAGTGCGTGCCGACGATTTTTTGGTCAAATCTGTGGTAATTATCTCCCAGTTTATCTCGGTTCGGAAAATGCTCGACCAATGGAAGGAAAGGACAAACACGGACGGGTTGGAAATCAACAAATAATTTATTAATAATAAAATAGATAAATAAAAAGAACTTTTTATTTGCTGAGATAAATAAAGAACGAATTTCAAAGCAAAATCAATCAAAATGCCAAGAAAGAGACAAAGAGCAGATGCTTATCAGGGGTTGACTTACTTGCAGCTAAACACAGACAAGGGTACCCAGCAGATCATTCAGGGGGAGGGGGGGGGAGAATCGTCTCGTTCACCAGAAAGTCGTCCATGAAGCGAAAAACGTCCTGAAATGCGTGCGTGCGTGCATGTCACGTCCGTCGCCAGCACCCAGCTTTGCCGTGCACCCTCTCGCGGAGCAGTCTTGAATGCCAGTCAAAGTCTGGAGGGCACCGAGATCGTCCGTCATGGGTTTAGACCCTAGTGTTGTTGGTAACTGACCTGTTCCTCACTTGGCGGCGCTGCTCACACCCACACGCGCATCACACGCTCGCTTGTCCAAGCACTGGGAAGGACGAATTGTTTTGTCGGCACTGGTCAGACACCCGCTTCTTGCTCGCTTCTCTCGCCCTTTGCTTTTACCTCTTCTTTCACTTTTTCTTTTTCCTCTTTCGCTTTCTCTCCTCACGCTTTTCTCTCCTCACGCTTTTCTCTCCTCACGCTTTTCTCTCCTCACGCTTTTCTCTCCTCACGCTTTTCTCTCCTCACGCTTTTCTCTCCTCACGCTTTTCTCTCCTCACGCTTTTCTCTCCTCACGCTTTTCTCTCCTCACGCTTTTCTCTCCTCACGCTTTTTCTCTTCAGAACGTACCTCTCGCTCGTTTCTATATCCCCGGGCCGTCTCCGCAGGGTGCCGTCCGCCCCACTGGCGTACGTGCGTTTACCATGACGACCCGTGCGCTCCCAAAAAAGGCAGGCGTCGGAGCTCACGATAGATTTCCGCTGAGGAAGAATGGGGGCGGGCTTCAGAGCTCGTGAAAGAAATGTGTGTAAACATGTCCGTCGTAAAGATAATAGCTTCCCATAAGAGAGGGGATCTATCCTTTACCCTTCTGAACGCATCACATTTAAGATCCCATTCGACATGGGGATGGGGCTAATCTGAACATGCATTTAAGGAAATAACTGTCTGAGGACCTGGATGTGTGGTTGCATTCATCAGACTGGATTCTAAAATCCATAACAATATATATATATATATATATATATATATATATATATATATATTTTTTTTTTTTTGTTGTTGTTGCGGGGTTGGGTGAGACGACCACTTGCTACGTCGATTCCCACCAGACTCCCTGGAATTGTAGGCCGTCGCTCACGGATAATTCCATGATGCGGCGGGCCGCTTAACCGACCGTGGACGCCAATACCTCAACCGCGTGGTGTTGGGTCCTCCTGTCTAGAATCAAGTTACCTCATTAACCACGCGGTTTCGACTACCGGGGAACCACGCCCTCAGTATGCCTTACCCGAACCGGATCACTCTACCAACTACCGACTACCTTTCCGGATCGGATGCAGTAGAGCGGCACTGCCAAGGACGTACCGGCTCGAAGGAATGGATTATCGGAAATAAAAACCCGGTTAAACTCGGATTCGAACCATGCTGGACCAATGGAGGTAAAGACAAAGGCGAGCTGGGAACATTTCTACAATTATTATTTAATTACAATAAGCAAGGAAAAGCATGTGGCAAACAAAAGGTTTATTGGGGATGTAATCCAGGGAAAGATGAGAGAGGTGTGGGGTGCGACAGTTATTCAAGCAACTTACAAAAGCAGACACAGTGCAGACTTGACGCGAGATTAATAAAAGCAATAACAATCACAGCAATGAAGATCTTGTACTGGCTTATCTAATGGACAGGTGCCAACACACTCAGACATACACTCAGACAAAATAAACCCCATGAAAGGCAAAGGACTTTTGCAGCCAGGGAGGGAGTTGAGGTCACAGTTTTTGGTACTTGAGCGTGTTGGGGGAAGGGATGCTTGGTGTGGCATCCGACAAAAGCTGTGCAGTTCGGTCCACAGCTGCACGTGTGGTAATCGTGTCTGCAGCAGGAGCTTGAGTGGAGGAGAGCGGAGTCTATAATGGCGAGAGTTGAGCAGTAGGAGGACCAGACAAGAGGCTTGGTCGAAGTCGTGTCAGTGGGGACGAGGCTGGCACAAAGTGACTCGGCTGGCCGTCGAGGTGAGACGTAAGCAGAGCCAAGCAGCCGGAACACCTTTGCAACAACTCATTCAATTCCCTTTCGCACTTCTCCTTCCAAAGCCTCCCACAACAACAACAACCTTCCCATCCAACGACAACCTTCCCATTCAACTCAATACCTTCGCATCGAACAACTCTGACCGACTTCTTCCTTTCCATCCACCCCAGCTTCGCCCCAACTCTGAGGATTGCTCAGTACTTTATAGATCACGGAGCTCGGGGAGGAGCCATGGCGAAACTGACGTCATCGTCCAATCCGAGCATCCCGATTGGACCGGGCCTTCATGTGGTCCGCCTTTCTGGGCGAGGTTTCAGCCAGACGCGAGTTTGGCCTGACCACACCGCGCGTGTCTGGGTTTGGGAAGGTGGATGCCGATGTGGCTTCCATAGCGAACGTCGGGATTTTGCCTTTGAAAACGAGTCCCTGGATAGACGGTGGTACACTGTGGCCAGCAAAAAGAGGGAAGCAAGCGAGACGAATTTACCTCAGAAAAAGGAGGGAATAAAATAAAAGGAGAAAAATGATTTATTAATCCTAACTAATAGCCCATCACAACGCACTCCCCTGCTGTCCTGCTAGACAAAAGGTGGGGCTCTATCTGCATTTATATTAATGGAATAACTGACTCAGGACAACTCTCTGTTGTATGCATATGGTTCCGAGAACCTTAACTATATATATATATATATATATATATATATATATATATATATATATATATATATATATATATATATATATATATATATATATATTGTTGTGAATTCGCGCCCGCCGGCGTGTGATCGGCCGCTCTACTCGAATGGCGGCCGCCTCGCCCACCGGAACAGACAATTCTGTCGTGACCCTCTCGGAACAACGCCGGGAGCTAGTCACGGGTGGGGGTTTAACCCTACCACGACCGTGCCAATTGCCCACCCGCGCAGGATAGGGTTGCTCGCCAAATTCGATCTACCTAAGTACCTGCGCGGATGGTCGACTGGGCGATCGTACCTCGCCGCAGGCCGACTCCGGACACGAACCACTTTAGCGGTCCGTTCCGTGCTATCGGGATTACCGAGCGGTGTTATCGTCGGCCTCGATGGTTCCGATTAATTATCGGGCGTTTTAAGCCCACTACGAACCCTTTTACGTGAAGCAGGATGGAGGGTCAATAAAGAAAAAATGAAGCGAAACGGGAAAACAGTTCACACAATGCACATTTATTACACGACACACGGAAAGCACACATATACAGCCAAATAGTCAGAATGCACCTATATCAGGAAAACCAAAGAAACAACGATGCAGAGTTACAACCGAATACGCGTACACACGGCAACACTTACAAAGTTCTACTTTACAAGACACGGCGCCGACACACATTTACTCAAAAGCAAAGGAAAGAAGCCACCCTCATAGACAAGGGGGCAGATGGGCCTGTAGGCCAATATGTGCGCGGGACCTGAAGGAGCGGCCAGGTCCGCGAGACCGGGTGGGTCCTACCCGCGTCCTCGTGGCGCGTTGGCGGACGAGCCGCAGACATGGCCTCGTGGCTGTGCCCCGACTCCGTGCTCCTTCACGGGTTTCGTTGGCACTACGTTTGGAGTGGGGTGGGAACGGGGTCCCCTTTGTTGCACTAACTCAGCGCGGGGGAAAAGGGGGAATTGTTGATGCTCTGGGAAAGGGAGAATGGCTGGCTTAGGTCCCGTGACGAGCGATCTCCCACCGCGACCTCGTCGCCGACCGCCGTCCTTCTCGCCTCGGACCCGAGCTCCTTGGCCTCTTCCCCCAACTCTCCTCAGCTGACTGCAGAACCCAACTCGATGCCTTCGCCACCCGACTCCACTCTCTGCCACACTCCGCCGCTGCCACACTCCGCCCGATGACTCTCTTACCAAAACTCTCACGCTCTGCAAAACTCTCTGCCCAAAACTCTCTGCTCCCAAAACTGACTCTGCCACGATTCGCCTTGCGCTCGGCATTTTATAGGCCGGTAGGAGAAACAATATGCAAATTTCCGGATCAGGATGAGCTCTGGGGCGGAGCCACGCTCGCCCATTGGAAGGAGGAAAAGTGGGCGTGAACCTTCCCTGATCCTAGAATTTGCATATTTCGATTTCACACAGACGTGCCTGGAGGCGGGGCCAAGCCGCTCCGCGCTTGCTTATTGGACGGATCAGAAGTGGGCGTGTAGCATTCTTGATCCGAATTCTCCCTCGGAAAGGCCGCTATTTGGACTCGTGGCTCGGTGCGTATTGCTTGAACGAGCCCAAG
This sequence comes from Eptatretus burgeri, assembly GCF_056783735.1. NCBI lineage: Eukaryota > Metazoa > Chordata > Myxini > Myxiniformes > Myxinidae > Eptatretus > Eptatretus burgeri. The sequence goes on from NC_140970.1 coordinate 21,639,029, forward strand.
ACAGCCCGACGCTCAGTGTTCACAGGTGGTGCGGGAATGGCCGTAGAAGGAGAGAGGTCAGGGTGGTGGGGGTTTTTTGGTGGTGGTTTGATGGTTATGGCGGTTCAAAATAAAGATAGAACAGAAAAACGGCTATCTCAAAGCGTCACAGCCCGAATGAATCACATAAATTCCCTCTAAACAACGGGTTTGGGGCTAACTACACAGGTACTTAGAGTTATCTCACCTACGGGCCCTGAATGGTGGTTTGCGAATTTCCACAACCGTAACACTACCCCCTCCCCTTTTTACAGACTCGTCCCGAGTCGTCAAATTCTCGTGTGCCATCATGTGTAGTTCTCCCCTCGTACGTTTTACCTACGGATCCCTGAGTGCGACATTCATGGTATTCGTGTCCCCAAAATAAATAACCTGAGGGCTGAGTAACTAACTAAACAAACCCACTCACACGGACGACTTAAATAAAATTGCCGGCGCTAGACAGACATGCCGGGAGCGCACTCATATTTACAGTACATCTTAACTTACAAATTTTACACGAAACCATGGCCCAGGATCAATGGACTCTGCAAAGAGAAAAGCAGTTAGCAGGGAGCCAGGCTGCTCGCATGCAGTCTCTGGCTCATGCAATGCAGGTGGCAGGGAACGTGGCCGGCTGCTCACACGCAGTCCTAGGCCTCCCCCTTTTACATTGAACCCATTGAACAACGGCGCATGGGCTGCGCAAATGCAGTCTCCTTGTGCGGCTGCCTACAGGCCACTTGGAAGGCGGGCTCGGACCTACCCTACGGTCTCCCTCCCAACCTATCGCCTTTGCCTGTCACTGTCCATACCCACTCCCTTTATTTGTAAAACCCAATTTATCCCCAATTAATTAAAAAAAAATTCTTTTTATTTCTATACCTCCCACTATAATTCGTCCCCTAACCCCCTTTATCGTCCTTTTTTGGCTAACCTATCGTCCCCCAGCCTACTCCCAACCCCTGCGTTCCCTTCCCGGAGGGGAATGAGGGAGGGCTAGCGTCCTGCGTCGAGGCCCAACTCAAGCCTCAAGATGGCCTCCCCAGACTTCAGCGATCTAACCCAAAGTGGGTCCAGCGGCCCACAACGAGAGCGAAGGGATGGATGGTGCGGAGAGGTACATCTCCTCATCTACCCTAACCATTATCTCTTTAACTACCCCTGGGCTTTCAACAAGCGCCTCGCGCTTAAACTATTGGTTCTAACAACCCAGATTCCCGTCGCCTGTGTTGGTGTCCTCACAATTTCGGGCCTCGCCCCCCCCCCAATTTTCTTCCCGTGCCCTCACACGGTCTCATGGCTGGGACGCGTGGCTCCCCTTGGCAGGCATGACCCTCTGCCGATTCTCCAGCAATGGCACCCCTGGGCACTACACTGCCTCCGAGCCTACCAGCTCCCTAAACATGGGGGTGTGCCCCCCATGGCAACTCCCCTGAAACGCTTACGTAGCAGGCTGGCTTCCCGGGCCCCTTTCCGAGGGTCACCCGTGCCCACAACACTGCCCACGCGGCTAATGGCGCCCGGGCCCCCGCACCATGCGGGCGCACCCGTGCCGACTACGCTATCCCGGCCCCCCATGGGCCCTTGGCCTACCGCGGCTGACTAGCCCGGTGCCCGGGGTCCCCACTCAGCGATACTCACCTTTCGCAGCCACGCTCCCAGCCCGTCAACAGGGCTCCTGCACCCCTCCAAATGGGTATCGAGCCTACACTCCCACCAACATCAAAGCGACTTCCATTTTTGTTAATTTAACTAACCCACTAACTCACTTTACACTGACCCCGGGGTCCCTTGGGCGGGAGTCACTCCTCCCCCCAATCACTCATCGCACTATGCATTCCACATTCGCTCCATTCACACAGACCCGCTGGCCTCATTCACTCACCAAGCACATGTACTCACCTCACAACTCTTCAACACACACACCTCTGAATTCTGCCATCCTTCTTACTACCTCCCCTAACTACCTCGTGCTCCCACGTGGTCCCTTAAACTACAGCCCGTTCCATTTAACACTACGTAGCTAAGCTACGTCCCCACTACACATCCACAGTCTGTCTCTGTCCTCAAAATTATTCCCATCTATCCATTTCATAACCTAAAGCTCACTACAATCCCTCTACCTAATCCATTCCACGGGCTCCATGAGGACTTACCCCTGCCCCATGAAGCCGGTCTAGCTAAGCTAACCCTTCCCCCTAATTCGTGTCATCCTGTGCCCTGGCCAGGGGGTCTTCTACCCCTTGCCCGGGGAATCCTGTTCACACGAAAGCGAGGCTTGATTTTTTTTTATTTTAATTTTTTTATTGTGCAGCACCAGCGCGGCAACTCGCAACCTGCACGGCAATTCACAGCCGCGCACCTTTAGGCGTGACTTCATGGCAGCTGTTCGCTTCCCTCGTCCCTCTTGGACGGTACCATCCGGTAGGGATTCACCCTCCTGCCGGATTCCAACCACACACGCAGCCATGACGTCACCCTGCGCATAAAAAACACAAGCCTCACGTCTCGAGGGGTTCCCCACGTGAACACATGTGCTCTGCCCATTGGAGCTTAACACACACGCTCGCGTGGAGAACCCGTCCGGTCGAAATCCGTTATCCTGCCTAAACTTTGTCCGTCCACGGGATCGGCAACATCCACCGCTGGCGTTTCCGGACCGGGCTTCACTCCGGCAAGCGAGCACGTGGCGGCCTCGTGCGTTGCACAGCACGGACCTCGCGCTCGCTGCTGTGTAAACCTGGCACGGTCCCCACAATAGCTACAGCCGCTACTCGGCCTTCTTTCCTCTGTCGCAGTCTACGTCGCCATTCAAACCACGCACACCTGCGTGTTACGACGCTCAGACTCCACTCCATCACATTCACACCGGGAGACGCGGCTGCATGCTCACACATGCCGACCGACATCTCCCTCACATACCGCTCTCTCTCACACACATTGTCTCTCTCGCACTCGGCCGCTCACTCGCACACGCGGTGACATTCACACACGGCATGCTGGGAAGCACGCACTTCGGCCCACTCGCAGCCTTGCGCACCATTTTACTCACACACAGGGTCGCTTCCACACACGGGGGCGCACTCACACCTTGCACCACACACACCGGGACAACCACACTGGGGACTCGCGTCCCCACAAGGGGTTCCGGGGCCTCTATACCCCCCAAGCTCTCTGTGCACCTGTCCACAGCACCTGTCCCCTCAACTCCGCGAAGCACGACCGAACCCACCTGGTCGTGACTCGCTTCAAGGGGGCATACTCCTTCCCCTCGTTCTTGGAGGTTGCTAGCCAACTGCTCGCACCGGGTCCCTACACGTTCTGCGAGCTCAACCCATTATCCTCCACTACCTCTGTGTGTGTGTACTCATCTTCAATCCCGTCCAATTCACCCTCTATCTCCCGTGTCTCTATTATTTCCGTGTCTTCCCTTGTTATCTCCCTTGTCTCAACTATTATTTCTTTTCTCGTCACCTCGTGTCTAGTCTCACACGTTTCGGTCTCCCCACTTAGTTTTTCCCTCCGTGTCACCGTCACTTTCTCCGTCGTTGTTACCTCCACGTGTCTCGTCTCACACGTCCCCCGAATTAATTTATCCTCACCCGCCTCCCTTGCGGGCCTGACAACCGTTGCACCCCTCCCAACTCGTTCGCTCCCACACTTGGCGTCGCCATTTTGAGCTCCCCGGTTATTGCCTTCATGCCCGCCTGCAGGCTTCGGCCCATCTTCTGCGTCTCACCCTGCATTTCCCTCATTTCAGGATGAGCTCGGGGGCGGAGCCACTTTGGACGGAGGAAAAGTGGGCGTGAACCTCCCCTGATCCTAGAATTTGCAAATTTCGATTTCACACGGACGCGCCTGGAGGTGGGGCCAAGCCGCTCCGCGCTTGCTGATTGGACGGATCAGAAGTGGGCGTGTAGCATTCTTGATCCGAATTCTCCCTCGGAAAGGCCGCTATTTGGACTCGTGGCTCGGTGCGTATCGCTTGAACGAGCCCAAGACAGCCCGACGCTCAGTGTTCACAGGTGGTGCGGGAATGGCCGTAGAAGGAGAGAGGTGAGGTTGGTGGAGGGTTTTTGGTGGTGGTTTGATGGTTCTGGTGGTTCAAAATAGAGATAGAACAGAAAAACGGCTATCTCAAAGCGTCGCAGCCCGAATGAATCACATAAATTCCCTCTAAACAATGGGTTTGGGGCTAACTACACATGTACTTAGAGTTATCTCACCTCCGCGCCCTGAATCGTGGTTTGCGAATTTCCACAGCCGTAACAATATATATATATATATATATATATATATATATATATATATATATATATATATATATATATATATATATATATATATATATATATATATATATATATATATATATATAGTTGTGGTTCTACAAAACTGCATGCCTCTTAGGCAATGGCACCCAACATACAGTGATCCCCAGGCAGTTATTTTGTTAGTCTTCATGCAGTTAGACCTCCCCTCATGTCTACTGGGTTAACGGGATGAAGTGCGTTGCATGGGTCTTAGAGTTAGGTCTATTAACTATCTCTTTCTCTGATTCTGATTTCTACTCCAACCCTTTCCTTTTAGCCATGGTACAAAACAAGCAAGCAAGCACACACACCATTCAAAATGCCATTTAATAATAAGCACACCACCATGCCTCCTGTGGCTTGGAACCACCACACTCCCTCCATTAAACATGACACACAATACCACACGGGCATCGTGCACCATTATTTCATTCAAATCTGTGCACCAATTTCCAACCGGCATCTCACCTTGCTTCACACCTCGCTCACCAAACCTCACCATTTCGACCACAAACGCCTCCCGCACATGGGAAAAATATTCCCACACCAACTCGTACCATTGCATCACTACAATTTGCCACTGTACAAAATAGTACTGCATGACTCAGACGTCCTCAGGACCGTGTGATGCGGGGCTGAGCAACAGATGTGAATAGCTCGACCGCATCTCACAGGGATGTCCCGGGTGGCCGCGCAGAATTTATACGACCCTCATCCAATCGCCAGACCATGGCAAGACAGGTTGTGAGGAGTGATCACGGGAAGGACAATCTGGGAGCTTGGTACGGGGCCCAGGTGTGCATTTTGGCTCATTAGAGGGGCCCGTTGGTGGCGGGAAAGTCTGTTGCTATTCGGTATTCCGACTGCACTGAGCACGTTCAGGTCAGGGTGCCGGCTTGAGGAGCATGCCCTATGTTGAGTCAGGAGCTCTGAACCGTGTTGAACTGGATGGGCAACTGAGACAGTTCTGACCCCAGAGCCTGGAAGGGCGTGGCTCGGGCTGCTGTGGCCCAATAGAGGAGCGGGATTCAGGTCACAGCGCTTCACTTTCGGGTCATGACTCCACCCTTTGCCCAGGGCTTATAAAAGGAGGTCTCTTCTCTGCTCCTCTGGTCTTCGTGGGCTTCACTTCGTTGCTTGCTCTTCATTGCCGCCTCTTTGCTGGCTTTTCACTCGCTGTTGGTGTACGATTGCGAGGACGTGCTTCTTCTTGAGGGCCTTGTCCGGGCCGACTGCTGAGACTCCCGGCTGGGCTGTTAACGTTTCGCCACCCCCGTGCAGCCAGATGGACCAGTGCGGAGCGCACGTTGCCGCGAGCACCAGCAAAGTGACTAAGCCAGAGATAACTCACCTCATCTCGAGGTGGGAACACTCAGGCAGAGCGTCCCATGGAGGTTCACGCTACACAAACAGACCATCACACGGCTCGGTTAATCTTTTGCCTCACGCATCTTCTCTCCTCTCTCTATCCACCCCTCTATCCCGTCTCCTTTGGACGCACAAAAGAGCATCATTACTGACTCACAATCCCATTTTCTTCTGGCACCATACCGCACGTGCCACATTGCACAACACCACATCTCTCACTCCCATACCTTAGACACTACCAGTATTGCTCCCTCCTACCTCTCCCTAAGCGTATCGGGTTGCATTGGTCTATCGACCGCGCCAGGAATTTGGAGGCCGTTTATCCTAATCTGCTCTCTTTCTCTCTGGGCTATATCTAATTGTGTGTGTGTGTGTGTGTGTGTGTGTGTGTGTGTGTGTGTGTGTGTGTGTGTGTGTGTGTGTGTGTGTGTGTGTGTGTGTGACGCCTGTCCTAGTTTAAGTTAAGATTGTAGAAGTTATAACGGAATAAGTCTGCTTTGGTAACATTGCTCGCCTTTTGCTGCACCCCACAAATTCCTTGCTGTCCCTGCTGTACATACCGATAAACCCAATTTACTGTGCCACATACCTTTCCTCGCCATTGTAAATAAATGCCATTGATCCAGCATTGTCCGAACATAGATAGACTGGGAGGTAATTCCCAAACGAATTAACCTGTCACAGTCGGCATGCACCAGTGGTTCATGCTCGGCCGCCCTAATTAAGATCTAATCAAGATAAAATTGGTGCATTACCGAGGGTGTGCTCCCCATTCAGGAAGCCATGTGACCTCGAGTTAGACGGTGGACACGAACTCGTGGTTAAATAGCATTTGTGGTTGCAAAGCAACCCACCGCATCACGAAGTTAATTGTGAGTGGTGGCCACAGGTCTGGCTCTTCCGAGGAGAAACGGGGTTTAAACCCCTCACAATACGCTCGGTATCCATGGCCGTAACTATATATATATATATATATATATATATATATATATATATATATATATATATATATATATATATATATATATATATATATATATATATATATGTATGTATGTATGTATGTATATGTATGTCTATATATATATATATGTATATGTATGTGTATATATATATATATGTATATGTATGTGTATATATGTATATATATATATATATATATATATATATATATATATATATATATATATATATATATATATGTGTGTGTGTGTGTGTGTGTGTGTGTGTATATATATGTATATGTATATATATATATATATATATATATATATATATATATATATATATATATATATATATATATATATATATATATATATATATATATATATATATATATATATATATATATATATATATATATATATATATGTATATATATATATATATATATATATATATATATATATATATATATATATATATATATATATATATATATATATTACACACAACACACACACACGGTCTCTTGCATGTCCTGTGTTCTTGAAAATCATAATCTTGCGTGTGTTTACAATCAAAACGTTTTAAATCCTTTTTTTGAAGTTTGTATTCATTCACCTGGAAATTAATTGTAGCAATGCCTTCATTCTGCTTATTAATAGTTTTGTGGTTGGTGCTGCCCATAGCCACTTATTCAGACTTGAGATTATCTTTTCACACAATTAAGGTGAGTACAGCAGAACTTGACCAGTGAATTCAGAAGGCAGTAAGAAGAATTTGCCAGGATTCCCAGCACCAGACTTTGGATGAATTATGTGTACATTTCTAATTTAAAAAATATGAACTGCATTTTGCTTTCCATAGTAATTGACTCAGCCCTGATAAGATAAATGAATCCCCAACAGCCTCTTGCATTCTTTGTTTTTACGTCATTGCATTGTGAATGATTTTCCCCTAACTTGGAGATTTGAAAAAAAGCAAAATTAATACAAAACAACCAAACTCGTTGAATGGAGTTTGGGGTGGTGGTGATAAAATTTACATTTTCAGCGATTTGAATCTTTGGCATACTTGGCGGTCAATACAAATTTAAATTGAAGTTTGCAATTCTACTTTATTTCTTTGAGTGGATGTCATTGTTCACATAGTTGACCCCAAACCTGACCTCTCAATGCTCTCTTCTTCCAATAGATACTATCAAATGTTTAAAATCAACAAGTTCGTGCTATCAGATGAGACAACTTCTTTAACACAACCTTATAAGGACAGCCTTCTGTAAGATACAGTACCAATTTAGAAAAAGTATAAGTCATTGGGGTTGGCTTTTTCCTTTTCATTCATCACTGTCAACATTCTCATCAAAAGTTATCCTTTTGGCTCTTCTTTCTCCTTCTGTCACCCAAGCTACCTCAATGACCTTTACGTGTTGGATCTGAACCCGGGTTCATCTGGCCTGGCTTGGGAAATCCCAGAGACGCGAGGTGGTATGCCACCTCCTCGGGAGTCACACACTGCTGTGACGCACACACAACCCGGCGGCCTACACCCCAGGCTCATCATCTATGGTGGCATGAGCGGTTGTCGCCTTGGAGATCTTTGGTCTCTCGATATCGGTATGGCGTGTCCCACTGCTCCAACATATTAACATGAACCACTTTTGCTTTTTGAATATCCTGGTCAGTTACCATTGTATGCACTGAGGGCTCTGGTACACGAGGTTTAAATATTGGTATGTCACTTTCTCACTTCTCGTATGTCCAAGTCCCCTGCGCTTGTAATCCATCATTATACACTTATAGAATTAGGTGGGAGATTTGAACCCCTTTTGAATATAGGATAGGAAGACAATAATATCCAAATAAATGGGGGGAAAAATTCAAGAAAGTTGTGCAGTCATGCGCCAATTAACGACGGGGTTACGTTCTGAGAAACGCGTCGTTAAGCGACGTCATCGTTGTGATTTTCGTTTTTTTTTTTTGTTTTTTTGTTTTCGTTTTCAAACATCGTACTTGCACAAACCTAGACACCTATTGCTCCTCGGATACAAACCTGTACAGCATGTTACTGTACTGAATACTGTTGGCAATTGTAACACACATCCAAGAGAGACAGAAGACACGTTAGTTTTACCTTTGTGCAGTTCATGAATGCCATCGGTGTTGTTAGCAGCAGCTTACAATCTCCTCTCGCATCGATTATAGAAAGGTGAATAAATAGCGTTTGGATTTTATAAATACGTAATCATTGCATCGATGTTATAATTTAAAAATGAAGAAACAAACACCTGTCAATTGTGATATATATATATATATATATATATATATATATATATATATATATATATATATATATATATATATATATATATATATATATATATTTTTTTTTTTTTAGGAACAGTGCGATTGTTTTAACAACATAAAAAGCTTCACTGAAATAAATTTGTGTTTTAATTTCGACTAACAACAACGATTTATTCGCGGAATTCTTCAATTCAAAGGTAATTTACTTGCGAGAAGGTAAACATGCAAACATTGGTTCAGTTTGAAAGCCGATTTCCTTGAATCCGATTTAGTACGACCCTGCTTTTTTCGCGGTGACATTTTATGGACCTCAACGATCGCATTGTAACAGGGCCACACTGTCGTTTATTATCATTATGAAGTATTATGCACTGTACAATGTACATAATTGTACGTGCTATTTTTATACGACTGGCAGCGCTACGTCGGCTACATCACTCGGCGATAGGAATTTTTCAGCCACATTTTTTTTTTTCAGAGCTGGCAGATCCGTCGTATATGCGATCTGTCATTGCCCGGAACATCGTTAAGCGGCGCATGACTGTAATTGAAATGTTAAAAGAAGTCCAGGTATATATAAAGGTGAACACTCTGTGGCGAAGTAAGAAACTTGAGTTTATAGTTGAACACTATGGAAAAGTAGTGAGACAAGTTGAAGACAGAAAGAAAAGTAAATTCCTACCTCTATCAATTGCAAAGAAGATAGAAATAATTTCTGGACAACAAAGCAAAATAAATTGAAGAGGCAAGTGGAGGACATGAAAGTATAATAATGTTTGAAACTATGTAATTTTTTTAAAGGAGAACCCAAACACAATTTTATTTTTTATTGAAAATCATTAATCACGGTCTAATTCTGATCATTGGTCTTTTGAAGAAATGGAGACAAAAATTTGTCATGAAAATGCTTTCGTGGCAATTGTGGAGCAATATCGTTTTGAGCCTGATGCGAGAAATTCAGAGGAAGAAGGTGGAAGTGTTGGTGAAGATGAAAACGCTAGTCGCATGTAAACGACAGATTGGTAGGTTTTGTTTTTCTGTTCAATTCACGGGTTATAAGAGAGGGATTTTGTATTAATTGATAACTCGGTTTATGTACTACTTGAACATAAATACCCGTCATCGCCCAACAGCCAACACCACCCAGTCACACTCTGACACCACGACCAAAATGAGTGACAAATACTTTGTCCCACTGTCACAGGCTGACCAGGTGTCTTGTATGTTACAGGATCGTTCTGTTTCACACTTTCCATGGATGCCATTTGTATCCATGCCCGTGCCATGTCCCACTGTCGTGTCTGTGAGGTGTCAATGTCCTGCCCTAGTGGTGTGGTGAGGGGTGCTCGGGGATAAGGGGGATGTGGTGGTGGTGGGTATTGAGGGTGGAGTGGTGCTGGGAGTCCGGGGGTAAAGAGGGGGTGACCCTGAAAGTTTCAGACTCCTTAGTCCAAATCCTCTCAGTCAAAGATGATATACATACATACGTACATACATACCGTCTTTCCACTATAGATAAATGGTGATGTATATATATATATATATATATATATATATATATATATATATATATATATATATATATATATATATATATATATATATATATTTGTTGTTTTGGTTTTTTTTAACCTCTGTATGCTTTTGAGCTTGGAACATTTTTTTTTAAACGTGGCATTTAAAAAAAAAAAAATGTTCCGAGCACAAAAGCAAGCATTTTCTAGGCCTGTCCAATTTCTGGCACCTTCGGATGTTTCGACCATTGGTGTAGCATGAAACCAAATCGGTTTGTATCACTATACAAGCACCAAGGACGCATTGACTCAGCATGTTTGTAGAAATTAGAAAATTATTCACCGTTTGAGTAAAATCGTACCACAATTTAACCCTACATAGGGCGGATATGGTGGTCTTCTTCCTGTTGCTACGTCACGGCTTATCGTGAAGAAGGAGGTTTCGACTTTTAATCAACAAATTACTGACTTTATAATTCGGAAATCGTAAAAAGACACATCATATCAATTTTGTAGGGTATCAAGGCATACATTAGTGTTGAGGTAGGTGGCCTTAGCGTTTGGGTTCCCCTTTAAGGAAATGCTCTAAAACTCTGTTCTTCATTGCACAGCCGCTGGTGGCATAAAGTGCGGCCCCTGACGCGCCGCTGATCATACACAAATGTGAAAACACCCCATCATAATCTTCCATAAATGCTATCAAATTGACCCAATGGTTACAAATGAATGTTCCACCACAAAGCATAAAAGTAACATCATTACATCAGTTCGTGACAATCCTGAAAATAACTCTGAATAACAAAACTTCACACCTTGGTCCTTGAAATGTGACCCTTTACCGAAATGCAGGTGGATACTTCAAGTCATTGGAGGACTGTTCCACATTCTGAAAACCACAAATTGAGATTACATCCAACAAGTATTAACCTAGATCAATGAGTGTTAAATTAGTTCAAGAGGGGACAGCCCTCATATTGTTACAAATCTGGAAGCTTACTGCACTCAACATTCAGAGTCCCTAAAGAACAGTTATATCGGTAAGTATGTGTTTATAGTTAGGGCTCCCTACCTGTGTCTAATGGGTAATTAAATGTTCATGTGCTGTGGAGTTATTTTGATAGTCAGGGTTTTCTTTTATTTTTACACCACCAACATCAACTACAACAACACCAGCATCACCCTCAACTTCACCTCGCTCTGACCGACGCCATTGCCTACGTGTGTGTCAGCACGTATGTGGGCGGAGCCCATGCAGGATAATGTTCCTCTGCCTATTTGGAGAGTGGTCTGCAGCGACGGCCGTCACACCCCCCCCCTCCCGGTCCAATCAACGGCCTTGGCGCCCGTTTTGGCCAATGACAGGGCGACGAGCGCACTTTGCACGCCAAAACCGTCCAGTGAGGAAAAGCGGGGAGGGAGGAGGCGTCCCCTTCCCCACCTGGACAAGGGTGAATAAGGTTGCGGCGTGATCGGACCAAGAGGAGAGTTTTGGTTGTCGGGACGAGCGCTGAGCGGAGCTTTGGAGGCTGATCGCGGCTCGCTGGCACCTGGTTCTATCATCGCCTCTCGCTGGTGCCGGGTTCTATCATCGCCTCTCGCTGGCCTGGTTCGCTCGTGTCAGCCAAACCACACGAGGTGAACAGGTCCATGTCCTGGGTGTGTGTGTGTGTGTGTGTGTGTGTGTGTGTGTGTGTGTGTGTGTGTGTGTGTGTGTGTGTGTGTGTGTGTGTGTGTGTGTGTGTGTGTGTGTGTGTGTGTCTATTGGTTTGGCCCGTCTTTAAGTAGTAAATTGTTAAGTGCCTTCGCTGTACATTATTTGCCTTGCATCTCTTATTAGTCGTGATAGCTCTGCCCTTACATGCTTCCCTCCTTCCCCCACCTGCTGTTAATAAATACCCTATTTGTTAAATGTATCAGCTCGTTTTTGTGTTTCTTTTATTGGGTTAACACGGTGCGTGTTGGGGAATTAGAAAGGCCGTTGTTGCGGTAGTGGTGTGCATTTGGGACCGACGGAAGCTCGGTGACCATCCGCTCGGGTCGAGCGCGCATACGGCTCGTCCCGTACGAGTGCCGTCGAGGGTGTGAATACTCGGTAGCTCGCCACGTGGTCTCGGTATTTTGAAGTTTGGCAAATAACCCCGCACCACGTGGTGGAATTATTGATGATTCACGGTCCGGTAAGGGACCCGTACTCTCGGAGTTTTCCGAAAGGTACGATCTAAATTCCGGGTGTTCGGCAGAGTCGATCCTACTGCTCCACCTAGCTCGCAGCCGATCCATGGCCCGCAACAATATAAGCAGACAACAGGTTGAAATAGAAAGTAATTCAATGAAAAGGTGGAAAAGCAGTCAGAATCGGTAATCAAACACAGCATTGGAGCCATCAGGAGTAACTCGAACAGATGAAGACATACCCCCTGTAACGACCAAAGAATGAGAGTCCATAGTTCTGATGATGATGATGATGAAAATGTTTCATGATGTATGGCAGAAAGTGGAGCGACGGGAATATTGGAAAAATAGCCGTTATAGTACGAATACATAAGAACAAAGGAAGTTGACAAGAATGTAATAATTATCGTGGCATAAGCTTGCTGTCTGTTTGAAGCAAAATATTCTTGAGGGTTTTGCTAAGCAGGATCAAGCCCTCACTAAAGAAGAATACGAGTGAACAGCTGGCTGGTGTTAGAAAAGGAATATCAACTGTTGACTAGATTTTCACTCTTAGACAGGTTTTAGAAAATAAGTGTGAGCAAGCAAATGCCTTGTTCATTGCTTTTACAGATCTTGAAAAAATGTATGACAGTTTGGAGAAAGTATTAGAACACTATGAAATTGCATTAAAAATTGTACGAGTATTGAAGAAGATATATGAAAGGATGTATTTTTAGCACCATTATGTTTGAGGAGTGTTTCAAAACAGACAGCAGTAGAATGTGTTCTCTCACCAGAATTGTTTAGCAGCCGAGGGAGTGCTGAAAAGCAATGCCTGCTATTCCTTTTCTCCAAAACATGTAAAGATTAAAGATATTCGAATGAAATAAAGACAGATACTAATATCAATCCTTATTATTCCACACATTTCTGCTAACATTCAAGTAGTTTTGTGATGCCGTCACAATCGAATTTTGTGTGTCCTGCTGACTTGACGAGCACTTCATAGTGCCCTTGACATCGTTTGAAGAAAAATGTTCTCCACAAAGGTGTTCCTTAAGTTTGTTGACGTAGCCAAGTTGGGGCTGGTAATCCTTGGTGGCGGTACTCCATTGACCTTCTCTTTCTCTCAGGATCGTAATGGTGTACCCAACTCTCATCTCCAGTCAGTCATGCAAACTCGTCTTCAGCACTTCAGCACCGACAGTGGTGGTGCTACCCTCTGCCATCTTGACTGACATCGTGCCGAGACATCTAGTGTCGGTATCACGAAACTTCTCACGCAGTGGCAGGAAGAACTAATGTGTGCTTTGTTTCATTCAAATATCTTTACCTGTTTTGGAGAAAAAGAATAGCAGGCATTACTTTTCAACATGCCCTCGTATTTATGGATCAGACTGTGTCAGGCCCCCCTAACAAACGGATGCCAACGTTGTCAGACGGAATGAAAACCCCTCATTGTTGTTACAAAAACAGCTAAAATTGATGAAAAAGCGGCCGAAATTGAAACCAGCACAGTAATTATGGTCGCAATAGCAGATATAATGGAAACCAACACGTTTATTCTACACACAAGAACGGTCGTGACGGAAACAACAACGGACAATCCCGAAATAGATTGGTGGGGAACGGAAGCAAGATTGGTTATTTCCGTCGCGAAACGTCGGAGAGCGAAACAAAAGCGGTTCATTCCGGTTACTGTAGTGCGAACAAGATGGCAGATGCAGTAGAACAACCTGTTACGGTATGTTAATTTTTAGTGCTTTTGCCTCGAACATAAATTTAATATAGATAATATTTAGTGGGTCGTACATGATGTAGTTTTAACAATTTATTAAACCGAATTTTGTTGTGATGATGATGTTTGGTTTGCCTGTATTTCGAGCCCCCGAGTGAAGGATCGCTAGTTGTGTATGCCCAGTTCAACATAGGGGATCGTGTATGGGATCTTTTTACAGTTTTTACTTCATATTAACTTTGTTATTTTATTGGAATTTGCAATTTATTATTACTATCAAATTTTACCTCTTGCAAATATAAACGATCAATCGTCACTGATCGCTGCAGCACGGGGGCACAAATTACACGAAATGTCAGCCACACATTAAGTCAAGAGGGCGCATTTATCGCTGCTTGTATAATATCCCATACCACAAATGGGTTTTCATTAACAGACATGATATATTCAAGGCAGACTACGTTAAAGTTAACTTACCATAACTTCAAGAACTTTTCAAGCCGCCATGTTTTCCACGTTATGGTAACCGGTTTTAATCGCTTTCTCTTTGGTCTCCGCCGTTTCGCGACGGAAATAGCCGATGTTGCTTCCATTCCCCACCGTTCTATTTCGGGATTGACCGTTCTTGTGCCGTCACGACCGTTCTTGAATAAACGTGTTTGTTTCGGTTATATCTGCTATTGTGACCGTAATTACTGTGTTGGTTTCAATTTTGGCCGCTTTTTCATCAATTTTAGCTGTTTTTGGAACAAGAATGACGGGTTTTCATTCCGTCTGACAACGTTGGCGTCCGTTTGTTAGGGGGGCCTGCATGTGTAAGATAATGGAGGACAACATCTTGGGACTTTGTAATCAACAGCACAACATCTTGTCCAAGATCGGAAAGGGTGGAGAGCTGTGGTTCAGGTGTTATGCTGTGTAGCAATGGGAAGATCCAGTCAAGTAATGCATGCTATCTTTTCTTTTTATACACACCTTCTTTTATTGTTGTTTTTATCCGGGTTATGTCTTGTTTATGTTTCCGGGTTGTCCGTCCGTCCGTCCATCCGTCTGGATTTTCGTTTACGCGATAACTCAAGAAGCAAATTGTAGAATTTCATCAAACTTGGTAAAAAGGTAAAGTAAGACAGGGCAATTATGTGATTCGATTTTGGGCCAGATGTGATAAAGATCAAAGGTCAAGGTCAAACTGAAATTTCACTGCTTACGCCCAAACTAAAGAAATAAAAAGACAAAATTTCATTAAACTTGGTGCAAAGGTAAAGTAAGACAGGTCAATTCAGTGATTAGATTTTGGGCCAGATGTGGTAAAGGTCAAGGGACAAAGGTCAAGGTCAAACTCTGAAATTTCACTGTTTATGCCCTAACTCAAGAAATAAAAAGACAGAATTTCATTAAACTTTGTACAAATGTAAAGTTAGACGGGTCAATGAAGTGATTAGATTTTAGGCCAGATGTGATAAAGGTCAAGGTCAAACTCTGAAATTTTACTGTTTACGCCCTAACTCAAATATTGGATAGAATTTCATCAAACTTGGTACAAAGGTAAAGTTAGACAGTGCAATTAACTGATTCGATTTTGGGCCAGATATGATAAAGGTCAAGGGTCAAACATGTCAATACTCAAGTGTTTGTGCGGAAGAGCGGAAGTTTTTAATAATACATGTAATTAACCTCCTCCATCTTCGAAGATGGATGGAGGTTAGTATTTTCACCCCTTTTTGTTACTTACGAAATCTAAAGATTTCGTAAGTATATTGATGACTTCCGTTTCTGTTTGTTACTTACGAAATCTAAAGATTTCATAAGTATATTGATGACTTCCGTTTCTGTTTGTTTGTTTGTTTGTTTGTTTGTAGGCACGATAAATCGAGAACGGCAGAAGCTACCAATGTCAAATTACACCACATGATTCAGGAGGGTGATGGCTAGTGCTGATTAGATTTTGGTCAAAATCGGTCAAAGGTCAAGGTCACGGTGAGGTCAAATATTCGATTTTTGATGGTTTGGTACAGATAACTCGAGAACGGAAGAAGCTACCAATGTCAAATTACACCACGTGATTCAGGAGGCTGATGGCAAGTGCTGATTAGATTTTGGTCAAAATCGGTCAAAGGTCAAGGTCACAGTGAGGTCAAACATAATTCCGTAAATTCATGTGGAGAAATGGAGTATTTTTGCTTCGCTCGACGTTACGAGTTCGTTTTAACTTCGATTTTAATTTTGTCTTCGGTTTTTGCGATCGCTTAGGACGCTTAAAACTCGGTTGTCGAAATTCTGGTAAAAATCGGATGTTTTGGAGACGTTTTAAGTTTGTATAAAAAAATATTTCACTCGACGCGTCACGGGTCGTCCCATGATGCAGTGCGCTCGAGCAGACGCGTCGTTGAGTTACGTTAAGGTATAATTCCGTGGAGAAATGGAGATTTTTGCTTCGCTCGACGTTACGATTTTTGATGGTTTGATACAGAATCATCATAGAAACTTCTGGTTTGCGTCGCTACCTTCTCAAGAGACAGCTTTTATTAGACGAGGTCAGAGGTCAAGTTGACGATTTCGTAAGTCCCAGTCTATGACTGCTTGTTTGTTTGTTTGTTTGTTTGTAGGCACGATAACTCGAGAACGGAAGAAGCTACCAATGTCAAATTACACCACGTGATTCAGGCGGGTGATGGCTAGTGCTGATTAGATTTTGGTCAAAATCGGTCAAAGGTCAAGGTCACAGTGAGGTCAAACATAATTCCGTAAATTCATGTGGAGAAATGGAGTATTTTTGCTTCGCTCGACGTTACGATTTTTGATGGTTTGATACAGAATCATCGTAGAAACTTCTGGTTTGCGTCGCTACCTTCTCGAGAGACAGCTTTTATTAGACAAGGTCAGCCATCAAGTTGACGATTTTGTAAGTACCAGTCTTTGACTACTTGTTTGTTTGTTTGTTTGTGAACAGTATTACGGAAAAACTCCTCGACGGATTTCAACGAAACTTGGTGGGGGGTTAGGTATGGTCCAAGGATCATTTTTGGGCTTGGTCCCCCCCCAAAAAAAAATTGAGAAAATTAATTTTTTTTGCATTTCTACATGTTTTAAGTGATTTCCAACCCCCCCCCCCAAAAAATTTTTTTTACCCACCCCCAAAAAATAGAGAATTTTTTTTTATTTTGCATTTCTACATGTTTTAAGTGATTTACAACCCCCCAAAAAATTGTTCCACCCCCCAAAAAAAAATTGTTAGAGAAAAAAATTTTTTTTTTTGCATTTCTACATATTTTAAGTGATTTCCAACCCCCCCCAAAAAAAATTGTTTGAGAATTTTTTTTTTGCATTTCTACATGTTTTAAGTGATTTCCAACCCCCCCCCAAAAAATTGTTAGAGAAAAAAAAATTTTGCAACTTTTTTCAACAAAATTTAGATTTTTTTTTTTTGCATTTTTACATGTTTTCAGTGATTTCCAACCCCCCCTCCCTAAAAAAATGTTGGAGAAAAGAACTATAACTCTGTCAGCACTGTTGACATCATATTTAATGAATAAGATATAAGGTTCACTTGAGTGACCCAGCAGTATTGGCGGCGGAGGTTTTGCACTCTCCCGAGTGCTCCCCATCTAGTTTGGTACTCTGATTTCACTCCAATATTCTCCACACCTCCTTCCCTCTTTTCAGACATTCTCTTAAATTTTTGTTGTTTTGACCCAGCCCGTCCATATGATATGAGGCCTTTTTAAAATTTCGTCCTACCACCATGCCCACAACATTATTAACTGGAGAATTTGGCCAATAAATTACATTTTGTGAATTTTTTTGAGCAGCATGTTCACAGCTCTGCACTCTCCTTTCACCTTTGGTGTGGTGTTTTAAAGGATTTGGATAAATCATTGTGTTGAAAACATAATTCGCATTTTCGTTGCTTTTAAAGTGCAATCCCATAAAATACAAAACTGGCAAATTTCCTTGTTTGAAAAACAAAGAAATAAAAAAATGTAATTTCATGTATTAAATGAGAAGAGGTGTGTGTGTGTGTGTGTGTGTGTGTGTGTGTGTGTGTGTGTGTGTGTGTGTGTGTGTGTGTGTGTGTGTGTGTGTGTGTGTGTGTGTGTGTGTGTGTGTGTGTGTGTGTGTGTGTTGCTATTTCAGCAAAACAGTGACAAAGCAATAAAGCTTCACAAAAGTACTCATTATAAATGTTGGAAATCTTTAATTTCCTTCCTGTCTTTATTTCCTTCTCCTTTATGCTGTCTTTTCTCAGACACCTTTACCTGGAACAATCCGGTGCTGAGTGGTGTGCCTCCTCTGCCTCGCAGCTTGCATTCTGCTACAGTCATTGGAAACAAGTACGGGCAATAAAAATGGCTTGCGCACAAATGCTACTTTACCACCTGTCTGTATCTGAGCACGTGACTCTTGGATGCACTTTCCATGAATGTGACTTTTTGAGTCATACTTTTATATTTTTAAACATTCGTACTTTTATGTATTCATACTTTTAAATATCACAAGGGTTCTGTGACAGGGAAGGAATCCAAAAGTGTTGCTTTCGGTAATTTGGAGAAAGTACCAGCACTTTTATGTTGTTGTTTTGTTTGGTTGTATGTGTGCAGTCAAGGCTCATGGAAGATTGAGAACACATAACAGATCAGGATGCAGCAGAGCAAAAGGAAAAGCAGAAAGGGAGGGGGGAAACACCAACAGCAGGGCCAATGGACAGAACAGACGGAGACCGACAACAATGCGTGGAAGGATGAGGGGTAGATTAGGATGAAAGTGGTGGATAAGATTGATAGAGAAGCAAACTGTCAGGAAGGAAAAACTGGATATTTCAGTGGTGGGAGGTGGGTTAACGAGGTTAGGGAAAGATTATGGTTTTGGTTTGGGGATGATCTGAGGTGGTGAACAACTGTCTTGAAGACCTGGAATGTAGAGTGTGATTGAAGCAAATGTGGAAGTTGGTTCCACAAGCAGGAAGAACGGGAATGAATGAGTGGAGGTGAGCAGTGATTCTGGATTTTGGGAGTTTCTCCAGAAGGTGGTTGATGGTGGACTATGTCCACCCCAGAGAAACCTGAGGTGACAAAGCACAGAAAGGGCACAAGCTGCAGAACCAGAAAGGAAGTGGAAGAAGACAGAAACTACTGACCTGTCTGTGATGGCATTGATATGACCTTAGACTCGGTTTCATTGCAAGAGATTCCAATAATCTTGTGGTCCTTGGTTTCCACAGCGTCAAGCTGAGAAAGACGTGAGGCAGGGGTGCTAGCCCATCTGGGAGAGCAGTATTCCATCAATCTTTTATTGAAGACCTTGTTGCATTTGCCTTACTTCCTTGTGAGCCGAGTGTTACAACTCTGTCCTCGAGTCTCATCGCCATATGCAAGTAGCAGGCATATGGGTCGTAACCGGTTACCCTGCCAAAGTCACAGGCAACAGGTGTGAAGGCAATAATTTTGAATTTGGCTCGTGGACCAGACACTGTGGGAACTTTAACGTCCCTTAGCAAAGGCTCGTAGATGGGACACCACTTAACTTGCACCTAAAGGACTGTGCATGCGTTGATGCAACACCTGGCATGCGAAGCACTAGGATGAAATTGTTTATTGTCAGGTCGAGAATAAAACCCAAACTATACTGCCCAAAGGTGAGTACGCTATCTGTGCCACCCTGTCAGTCTGTAAGGGAACTCGTACATTAAGTTTGGCATCCTACAGACAACAATGCCATCCTAGCTTCAGCTTGAGGCGGAGAATCAAAATGCATTGGTTTCTGATGGCGGGTTTATGCGTTACGCAAACTATTAAATATTCCCAGGCTTTCAACTTTGCCTTTTCTGCACAATTTTGCTCCTGCAGTATCGACGTATTCAACCAACCAATGTCAAAGAAAAGGTTCGAGAGGGAACATTTTTTTTTTATTACATATCAACAATAAGTGGAATATTTTACTTTGCCCCCTCCATTTTCCCATGCCCATGTAATAAATCGATGGTGTGGAATGCACTACAAACACAGCACTTGGTTTTGGTGCATTTTCCTGCTGAAGTGGCCACTGGAAACTGCTCTGCCTTTCAGTGTAACTTAAGTCCCCGGGCACAACGGATCGTACGAAATTTTGTCGTGGTAGACCAATAAAATATTTGTCGTGGCCAGATCTTGCAACATGCCCGAAATCTATTTTGAGTGGTCACAAGGGCTACGACACATTAAAGATGGTTTGGCGATGGGGACGCGACAGAAAAGATATGTCGTGGGTGTGTCGCAAGTCAGTCGTGCGACAGTCGTGGGACCATCGTGAGTTGTCGGGCATTGTTGGGGGGCTGTTTTTCACGTGATCAGGTCGTGGTTCACTCGTGGGATGTGCGTACTACTGTCGCACAACAGTCGTGGGATGCTCGCGCGTCCTGCCTCCTGACTACATAACGTAGGACAGACTCACGACAGCCACAATACATAGATACCACAAAAAATCGTCGAGCAAAAAAGGTCCATGTCCAATTTTGCCTCACGATGGCAAGTCGATGCCACGATGCTCAAAATTTCGTAGGACTGTCTTGCGATGACCCACGATTTACCCAAATTTTCTGTCGTGTCGTGGCAAAAATGCGTCGTGGGTTCGTTGTGACCAAGCCTTAACATGATGGACATAAAACACTTTCACTGGACATAAAATATCCACCCTATGTCCTGTCACTCGATCTGCCGAGCATTTGGAGACATGTTTAGATAATGTGTTTGTGGTGGTTAATACTGCTGTATTGTCCTAGTATTAAAAAGTATTCATACAATTTATTTTGATGCCCATTTTTGCATCACATTTGGATTCGTGCAAGACTCCCTCGCATGCCATTTTTCATTTCCTCACCTACCTTCCTCTATTTGTCCGGTCCATGTCAGCATGTACGTGTTTGGCGGCTGGGTTCCCCTTGTCGTGGATGACATACGCATGGCGACACATGAGAAAGAATGGAAGTGCACAAACACACTCGCCTGTCTAAACCTCGGTGAGTCTTGCATCATAAATTGAACATGAGCGTGGTTTTAACCCTTCAGAGATCTTGTGGAATTATTTAATGTTTTTATTATGAAAACTGACTTATTCACCTGAATGCACAGACACATATACATGGGAGTCTCTGTCTATGGAGCTGTTCGAGGACAGTGTTCCTCGAGCAAGAGCCGGCCATTGTGCTGTCGCAATCCACACGCGCCTCTACATCTGGAGTGGCCGAGATGGTTACCGAAAGGCATGGAACAACCAGGTCTGCTGCAAAGATCTCTGGTACTTGGAGACAGGTATGTGTGCACCATGAAAAATGTTTCAGTACCTCTGAGGAGTTTACCTTTGGCTTGCCATTATGGTTTTCTTTGCTTCTGCAAATCCCGTTACAGAAAAGCCTGCAGCACCAGGCAGGGTGCAGTTGGTACGAGCTAGCACCAACACGCTGGAGGTTAGCTGGAGTGCTGTGCCTGTGGCTGACTCGTACTTACTACAGATCCAGAAATATGATGTTCCACCACCTGCCACTGTGGCCCCCACAGCCCCAATATCCCAACCATCAGCTCTTCGGGTGACCGCTGCCTCCTCCGTTGCCTCCATCACACCTGGGAAGAAGGCATCTCCTGTTGTGTGCATCGCACCAACTGCCGTTTGTTTTAGCAGCAGCACGATGGGGCAACCGGTTCCATCCGTTCGAACGCAGGGTGGGTATTTGACCACGTTTGAGATCCCAAAAACATGGGTGAAGTAACTGAGTTGTACAGAAATATCTATATGATGCAGTCAGCTGTTTCTGCCAAGCAAGCAAATGTGGCTGCATGTACCACATGCAGCCACATTTGCTATGGGTATGATTGAGGAGGGATTAATTAGTTGGTGAATTTAAAATTTCTATTTGGTACTTCTCATTATTTTAATATGCTTGTTATCATCAATAAATTATGGAACCAGTCGAAGTAAACTGCAATCGTTTCAAGGTCTCAAAACCAAATAATGACGTTTGTATCTTTCTTTATTTGGTTCAATTGCCATTGTGATAAACCTCAGCGTTTGTGAAACAGTGACTGTTGACAAAATAAAGAAATCCTTGTCGATCCAAACAGAAGATCCAGCATCTGTTATTTTATTTTATTTTCTATTGATTCTAAAGCTCATGGTGGAGCTTAGATATAAATAACATTCGGTACAAGGATGTTGGAAACATTAGTGTACTTTTACCTTAATTACAAGGACATTAGAAGGCTGGATAAATTAATATAGTTACGGTATGTGAACCAAACCAAATGTAACCGAGTCGTATAGTTAATGATTTGAGCATGGACCCTCGGCGAGGCGAAAGTGACCATGCTACAATAACATTCAAAGCTTACATTTCAAGGTATCAGTCAGCTTATGTCCTTTTAGTTAGAAACTACTGTCATGGACATTAGCCCTGGTGTTGGCTTAACGGTTAAGGTGGCTGGCTTAAGATCCTCAGGTCTTGAGTTCAAACCCCTGTCAGTCCGTTGAATTAACACCAGGTTGACTCAACTTGTCATCCTTATGAGGTCGGCAAAAGGAGTACCAGCTTATTGGGGGTAACCTGCGTCGGAGTGGCGACCTGTCCAGGACTGTACTCCTTGCCAATGAAACTACGTCGGAAACCCTATGTGCCTGATGGCGTGAAAGGAACAGTATATTATCATGGACATTTTGAGGTTCATCCCAGGGTCGGTGAGTTGATAATGACCTTCTCGGAGAGCCACATAAGCAACTGCTTATTGTCTCGATCTAGTAAGGATCCTTGAAGTTAGATCAATGTTTACACAATGTAATTTCCTCTCAGAAATGTTTTGTTCATGCAAGTTTGGCTGTAAAAGGAAGGTAACTACATGATTGACTTTTCATAATATGGTATTGGCTTTCTTTTGTGAGTATACAATGGATGAATTGAATTAATGTTAACACTGAAGAAAGAGTGCACTTTTATACATGGCATCTGCAAATTGGCAAAGTCATTGTGCTAAACAACCATGTTGTGTTTTTTTAATGGGAGGTGTTTGTTTGTTTATTTTATTTTTCTCTCACTCACCAGCCCCTTCACTGGTACGTGTGCCGAGTTGCATCCCCGCTGCTCCCCAGTTTTTTAGCACGACTCAAAAGACTTTGCCTGCAACTACAGGCAGTGCTGGGAGCATTTGCGGGGTGACAACGGCCCAACCAACAACGGTACACGGTTCACAACTTCGTTCTTCATTATTTTGTATTATTGCATTTATTGTTGAGAAATAGGGGTTAGTTAGGACTTGAGTCCTTGGTATCAGTGCCAAAAGGGGCTCACGGTGATGTCACAACAGGGAGCATGACGTGCGTCCATTCTCAACACCTGCAGCAGACTCCAAGTGCAACTCCGCAGATGAGTGGAATGGCAGCTCTCGCTGCTGTTGCAGCAGCAACTCAGCGGATCTCCTCTTCCTCACCTGGCACTGAACCCTCAACTGCATCACCTGTGGTCACCCTTGCTCCAAGCACGAGCATCCTTAAGACTATGACGGTGACTCCCAGCTCACCCACCCTCCCTGCGGGTGTGAAAGTTGCCACGACACCCTTGATGGTTAGTTTCCGCATGAGATGTGAAGATATCGTACTTTAATCTGACCAGTGTAAAGGTAATAATGACTGCAAATAAACTGCAATAAGACAGCTCAGAAGTTGCATATTAGACCAACTGAATCGGATCCAGTGATACTTTCATTTGGATGCTTCACAAGCAGGACATTGCATCATCTATTTGAAGGAGACACTAGGCTAGCTGTCCCATCTGCTAGCATTCACTTGTGGATGTGATTAAAAAGAGGAAGGCCATCTTGTGCTTGAATCGTCCAAATTCTTGCCCTGACTATACCCCCATGATGTGGAGTAGCATTGCCTCCTGAAATATGAAGATCATTGCCAGTGTGATGCCATAAAAACATGTGGTCACAAGACATGAGAGATGAAACGTTTTCATAATTTACAATTGTAGCATCTTTGCAAAAGTTTTGGCTAATTTTGTGGGTGGTACTAAGTTTTTCAGGCTGATGTCACATCAGAAGATGCTGTTTTCAATCAGAAGTTACAAAGGTGAAATTATTATATGCAAGTAGAATGTTATTCTGTTAGATCATTAATATTTGCTTAACTTTTGTTATTAAATCATTTTTGTTTTTGAAACCTATATTTATTTAAATCTGCTGAATGTTATTCTTGTTGTGCTCACAGTGGGTGTGATGCAGAATTTTTATATTGACTTGCAGATAACGCGGTTCCACGGGCCGTTGTAAGGAAATTGGTTTCTAATAGAATGTGGAATATTTAAGAAGTTTGACAGGAATGTCTTCAACAGCATAATGACAGGGACCCATGGAAATTCCCTGTGATGTAAAATGTGATTCCATTTTTTCCATGTGATGTTAAAGGAGTCCTCAACTCCTTTCTTCTTCAAGTCCACATACCTCCCCCCTGCCAACTCCAAGTCCGCATCCGTTCATTTGTTCTCCTATTACCCCTAATTATTTGGGGTACAAGAACAATATGCAAGGCTATGTGACGTCATGAGCTTTCGCTCACAGAAGGCCACGTCACAACCCTCCAGGATTCTGCGCACAGAACCACTTCACTTCCGATCATGTCGAAAAAATTGATAAAACAAAAACCTGCTTTTGATTCGTACCATTTCGTTTTTCGTCACCTCCAAATTACCACGGTTGAATTAGTAAGGAGTCTGAGGTTCCATTTATTGGAGAATTTGTTTGTTTCCAAAACAATTAAATTTTCTCGGTGAAGTAAAATAGATGAAGAGGAAATTATTTGTCTTTCTTTTTCTTTTTTTTTTGTTACGATTTCTTTTAACAGCATAAAATAGACCAATGTCACCCGCAGGGTGATCCGTATCTTGCCAAAAGGTGACCATGTGTGACTTCTTTTAGGTCACACTGAGGTGAACAGAGCTGCTATCCACCAGGAACGACTCCTTGAGGAATATCTGCCGACGAGAGATTCTGATGAGAATCGTTCTACAGAGTAACCATGAAGAATATGCGTTTGCCTCATAACGTCACCAAATGACGAAATAATGCCTCAAGCTTGACATATCTAGAAAGCACTCATTGAGGTGTTCAATTTGAGGTATTACGTGATATGGTACCTAAGATTTCAAAATTTGACCTTGGGGTCAAAAACTTTCGACCTCCAGCGCGAACCATGAAGGTCAAGGCCGATCGCCACCAAAAATTAATCAGCTGAGCGCCAGACCATGAACTATATTCCCATGAAGTTTGAAGACGATCCAATCAAAATTACTCAAAAAATAAGTGTTTCGTCGACTCCCCTGATTTGTGACAAAGTGACCTTGACCTTTGACCTTGACCTTGAAAATTTTATGCGCTGAAAGGGACCTCTATAGGCCTCTGATATGTGAAGTTACAAAAATTTCCAATGATAACTGTGCTCTGCAGAGTGATCGATACGTGATTACAGACAAATAAACAAACAAACAAAAAAATAAACCGTATCTTGCCAAAAGGTGACCACGTGTGACTTCTTTAAGGTCACACTAAGGTGAACAGAGCTGCTATCCACCACGAGCGACTCATTGAGGAATATCTGCCTACGAGAGATTCCGATGAGAATCGTTCTACAGAGTAACCATGAAAAAAATGCGTTTGCCTCATAACGTCACCAAATGATGTCATAATGTCTCAAGCTTGACAGATCTGGAAAGCACTTATCAAGCACTTTCATATGAGGTATAACTCGAAATGGTATCTAAGATTTCAAAATTTGACCTTGGGGTCAAAAACTTTCGACCTCCAGCGTTAACCATGAAGGTCAAGGCCGAACGCCACCAAAAATTAATCAGCTGAGCGCCAGACCATGAACTATATTCCCATGAAGTTTGAAGACGATCCGATCAAAATTACTCAAAAAATAAGGGTTTCATCGACTCCCCTGATTTGCTACAAAGTGACCTTGACCTTTGACCTTGACCTTGAAAATTGTATGTGCTGAAAGGGACCTCTGTAGGACTTTGATATGCAAAGTTACAAAAATTTCCAATGATAACTGTGCTCTGCAGAGTGATCGATACGTGATTACAGACAAACAAAAAAAATAAAATAAAATAAAATAAAAACATACAAGCTGACTAACATGTCTTGCAAAAACTTCGTTTTGGCAAGATAATAATCACAAACTGTTAAGACTGTTAAGGTTTCTCATTAAAGTAAATCAATGGAGAGTAATTATACACTGACAGAATTGACTGAATAGCTTGTTTTATCTCCTTTTTTTTCTTTTCTTTTACTTCTGGTAGATGTGCAAACCAACGGCTCTGAGCAGATGCACCACGTGCTTAACAAAGATGAATATAACTTGAAATTGCATGAATATCGATATTTGTTAACCACCGCATGCACTGTCTGAACCCAAGAGCTCTGAAATTAGGTATCATTCAGCATTGTACGTGCTGTGGTTATGACATTTACCTCGCTCAGACAACGTGTGTGTTATAAACTGCCGTCCCCCGGTGTTTCACAGATGGAGTGATTCGTGTGTGTGTGTGTGTGTGTGTGTGTGTGTGTGTGTGTGTGTGTGTGTGTGTGTGTGTGTGTGTGTGTGTGTGTGTGTGTGTGTGTGTGTGTGTGTGTGTATACACAGTACCAGTCAAAAGTTTGGACACACCGACTCATTCAAGGGTTTTTCTTTATTTTTACTATTTTCTACATTGTAGAATAACAGTGAAGACATGAAAACAATTAAGCAACACATGGAATTATGTAGTAACCAAAAAAGTGTTCAACAAATCAAAGTATATGTTATATTTTAGATTCTTCAAAGTAGCCACCCTTTGCCTTGATGACAGCTTTGCACACTCTTGGCATTCTCTCAACCAGCTTCATGAGGTAGTCACCTGGAATGCTTTTCCATTAACAGGTGTGCCTTGTTAAAAGTTAATTTATTGGAATTTCTTTCCTCCTTAATGCGTTTGAGCCAATCAGTTGTGTTGTGATAAGGTAGGGTTGGTATACAGTAAGTAGCCCTATTTGGTAAAAGACCATTATTTTATCTGTACTGTAGTAGTCCATATTATGGCAAGAACAACTCAACTAAGCAAAGAGAAATGACAGTCCATCATTACTTTAAGACATGAAGGACTGAAGGTCAGTCAAACCAGAAAATTTCAAGAACTTTGAAAGTTTCTTCAAGTGCAGTCACAAAAACCATCAAGCGCAATGAGGAAACTGGCTCTCATGGGGACCGCCACAGGAAAGGAAGACCCAGAGTTACCTCTACTGCAGAGGATAAATTTATTGGAGTTACCAGCCTCAGAAGTCACCAATTAACTGCATCTCAGAGTTCAATGCTTCACAGAGTTAAAGTAACACATACCTCAGCATCAACTGTTCAGAGGAGGCTGCATGAATCAAGCCTTTATGGTCGAATTGCTGCAAAGAAACCACCACTCGGCCCACCTGAGTACTGACCACATACAAAGCTTTCGTCCGCAGCCTGATGGAGTACTGCTCCCCCCTCTGGGGTGGTGCTTCTGCCTCGTACCAAGTTCGACTTCACACTGTGGAAGCCAAGGCTTTTCGGATTGTTGGTATCTCCCACGATGAAACTGAGTCTTTGGGTCTCTCAATGTCTACCCGGAGGCAGATCAGTGGTCTTTCTGTCTTGTACTGTCTCCTCTCTGGAATTCCCCCCCCCTACCTTTGCTCTTTCTGTGATCTGTCCCCCCCCTAGATTTCCTCAGGGTGCTCAAGGTCCACTAAAAAAACCCCTTCTGGTGAAACTGCCAAAATCACGAATCACTGCTCGCCTTAATTCTTTCATTCCTCTCTTTTTTCCTGCCTCTGGAACAAAGTCCCACACTCTCTTCAATCCCACTCCTCCCTCCAGTCGTCAAAACAACTGTTCACAATCTCATCTCTTTCCCCATCCAAAATCTTGATCTTTACAACCCCCATTAATCAACCCCAAACCCACCTCCTTCAAATTCCGTTTTCCTTCTTGAAAGTCCCTATAGTACCATCTTGTTTACCCCATGTACCCACCCCATCCCTCTCCCTTCCACAGATCTCCTATTGTCTTTGTTCCACACTATTTTGTGCTTCCCTCTACCACCTCTCTTGTCTCCTGCCTTGTTTTATGTTTCTGTGTATTAGCTCTAACACGAGCCTCGACATGGTATGCAAAAAAATATGGAATAAAAATCTCAAAAAGTTGTGGACTGATTCAGAAGAAACTTGGTAGATGAGTTGGATAGTTGACATCAAGCTGATTATATTTTGGGGGTCCTGATCCAGATCAGGCCTGGGGTGGGATACAAAACATAAACTTCAGCTTGGTGGAGTTATGTGCTCTACCGCGTGCCATTCTCGTTTTTTTCAGAAAACGCCATTCAGGTCATAACGCAGGTTACCCCCAATATGCCATTCAGAAAACGCATGCATAAATGGGGGCAGACAAAAAGATAGCACTCATTGTGTGAAGTCCAGCAGATAATTGCACAAAATATTTTAAGGAACCTTGGTCTGAGTACTTTTATATTAATCTGTTGGGTTTCTACTTGTGCTGGTAAATATTCCTTGTTTCTAACCTACACAAGGTGTTTTGAGATGTTAACCACGTGCAACATTTGACAACCTAATAAGAGAGAGAGAGAGAGAATTCAACAAGGCCGGGTTTTGCCAGAGTATGTAGATTACAGTAGATCTGAAAACCAGTGTGGACTCGTTCACTCATTGACACACACACCACCGTTGCAATAGCATTTTGTGTTTCTTTGATGTGTGCCACCTATGAGAACATGCATATCAGGATGTCATTGCCTCTGCAACTTTGTGATAATTTTGTGTTCCTATTGCAGGCCACAAAGATGCTGAAGACTGCAGTCGCCCAAGCTGTGACCGCCAGCTCTGGCCTGATGCAGGGGGCAGCAGTCACAACGCTGTCTCCGTCGCGTCCAATAATTGCAGTGCACAAGGCGGGTGCTGGGACAGTGACTCAGAATGCACATCTGGTAACTACGGTCGTGACGACCGTCGTGGGTGGCGTGACAAAGACGATCACACTGGTGAAAAGTCCACTTTCAGTTGCTGGTGGAGGCACACTGGTAGGTGGTTTGATGAAGTGTGTGTGTGTGTGTGTGTGTTTGCGTTAAATCCAGAAGTTCCATCTTATGATAAAATATATAAAAAAAGTTCCTTTGACAGATTTCGAACCTTGGCAAGGTGATGTCCTTGGTACACGCAAAGTCAGTGCCCTCGCTGATGTCTGGCCAAACATCGACTGGCTCTGTCGCTCAGTTTCTCCAGGTGATCTGCTCTTGGTGTTTGCTTCCACATTTCTCAGTCTTGTAACTTGTTATTCCTTCTTTTATTGGTCAAACGTGATCAAGAAATTTTAATCAACCCAATTATCATATGGGGGGGGAGGCAAAAGGTTTTTCAGTTGTGCAAAAATGGTCTTGCACCAATGAAATTTGACAATTGGTCCTTTTCTATGTAGTTACCATCCAGTGTTTCACATTCTTCCCAGTGATGGGTGAGTTTCCTGATGTCAATGGAATATGTCATGGTTTTATTCAAGCCTTTTGAAAAAAAGAAGAGATGCATTCAAACTTTAGGACTTCCCCTTTGTTATTCTAGTGCCACTGATGTACAACAAGGTTGAAGTATAGCATAAATTATTTTCATTAGTTTCATAGGACTGGGGAAACAGTCGCATGTGCACTGCCATAAGAAACGATTTAAAATTTTACAATATTTACTTGAGTGAGGGGTTATCTTGCCTCATTATAGACCAAGGGCGCCCTTCCTGCTGGCACTACAATCCTGAAGCTCGTGACATCAGCAGATGGAAAACTAGCGACTATTCTGAGCACCACGCAAGCGCTAGGAGTTGGGCCGAGACAACAAAACCTGTTGGGGCTTGGTACGGGTGGGTCGGTAGCAGTTGGTGGTGGTGGCGCAGGTCAAGCAGTGAAGGTCGGCAGTCCAACAATCATCAAGACCATCCCGGTATCTGCGTTGCTGTCACAGACAGGTACAGCAGGTAAGGTTTTTTTTTGGTTTTTTTTAAATTGCATTGTGCAAACCTTGGATGAGTGTGACTTCTGTTTTTATCAATCTGTGTTGCCAGATGAGCTGTTGAGGTTGCACTTCTAATTTATTTTCAACCCCACTATTCATGCTTGTTAACATGTTTTCAAGCACATATATTTCCGTGTGTGTACGTGTCCTTTGAGTGACTGAGAAGAAAGAAGGAAAGTAAAACGACAAACTATGTCCGAGCTCTTCAACGAGCCCGGACAATCTATTTAAAAAAAACAAAAAAACCTGACACTTAAAACAGGGTTCTTCCGTGGCCTGGAAATCCTTGAATAGCATGGAATTTTATTCCCTCAAATCCAAGGCCTTGAAAGCATACGTTTTTGTAATTTCCCCTCAAAAGAGCCTGGCAAAGGCATGGGAAATGAAAAAGGGAAATATTCATCACTTTTTCATGGTTTAAATTCTGGAGGAAATGATTTTGCATGATCGTGGAAATTGGATGGAATTGAAACGGAAAACCGATTCTGACACAGGATTAATAGTGAAATACATAGCCAAGGGATGTCACCGAAGAAGGGGGGAAGTGCTTGCCTTCATTCTTGAATTTCTGTTGGTTCCTCAAATGTACCATCCACATCGACATGCTCCTGCAGCACGTTATTATTCGGTTTAATACTCCGTTTTTATTCAGACCCAAAAGGAGAATGATGTAAGTTTTCCTGTAAGAATGTCCCTTGTCTATCTTATTCTATTAAAGGGTGGTCATACTGTCTCGAGAATTGGCCAATGCATGCATGTGAGGTGGGTGCAGCCACTAGACATTGCATGCTCCCGTTTGTAGCATATTATCGAGTGTGCAAACGTGGGTTTGATAGACGAAATACAGGTGAAGCGACTATAAAGAGCCACGTGGCTGGAGCAAAACATCTGGAAAACTTACGCAAAGCGAGTTCCAGGAGATCCCATGACGTAGTTACTTCCGTCACCCGTTCAGGGCAAAGTGAGCCATCAAATAATAAAACTCTTGTTTGTAAAAATTTGGGTTGTTTTTGTCAGCTTTATTACCTCCATCACCGAAAGTGGATGGAGGTTATGTTTTTACCCCTGTCTGTCTGTCTGTCTGTCTGTTTGTTTGTTTGTTTGTTACTTGCAAAATTGAAGCTTTTTCAAGTATATTGGTCAGTCAATTTTGTGATTCTGTCTCTGTCTCTCTGTTATTGCCTACAGGTCACAATTCTAAAGCAATTGTCATGAAACTTTATTCCCTAGTTGTACAGGTAGTCTCAACTAAGAAACCTATCGATTTTGAGGTCAAATTTCAAATCCAATTGACTTGAAATTTGAACAAGATTTGCATATTGTGTCAATGGATTGGGAACTTTTTGAGGTCAAACGGTCAAAGGTCTACTCAAGGTCAAACTTCTAAAATCAATTTTCAACTGCAAAATTATCAATTTACATCCAATTAACTTGAAAGTCGAACAGGATTTGCAGAGTCCATCATTGAATTGGGAAAGCAGCTCTTTTTGAGGTCAAAGGTCAAACTTCTACAATCAATTTTCATCTGATTGACCTGAGCTTCGATTAAGATTGTCATTTTTAATCTTAATGAAATGGATAGTTTGATGTATCCATGGCAACCTTTAGAGAGGGGTAGATGTTGCAAGTATTGTGCTCTGCATGGCCTCTTTTTCTTTTTTTGCACAAAATATCTCAAAAAGTTGTTGACGGATTTGGACGAAATGATTAGATTTTGGTGAAGATCTGAATCCGAATCTGGATCTCATAATTATCCCGCCCCGGAGGGAGGGAGCGGGATATTGTAATCGTCCGGTTTGTTATCTTGCCAAAACGAAGTTTTTGCAAGATATGTTAGTCAGCTTGTATGTTTTTTTTTTATTTTTTATTTTTGTTTGTTTGTTTGTTTGTCTGTAATCACGTATAAAAAATTCTGCAGAGCACAGTTATCATCGGAAATTTTTGTAACTTCGCATATCAGAGGCCTATAGAGGTCCCTTTCAGTGCACAAAATTTTGAAGGTCAAGGTCAAAAGTCAAGGTCACTTTGGCGCAAATCAGGGGAGTCGACGAAACCCTTATTTTTTGAGTAATTTTGATCGGATCGTCTTCAAACTTCATGGGAATATAGTTCATGGTTTGGCGCTCAGCTGATTAATTTTTGGTGGCGATTGGCCTTGACCTTCATATATATATATATATATATATATATATATATATATATATATATATATATATATATATATATATATATATATATATATATATATATATATATATATATATATATGTATATATATATATATACATATATATATATATATATATATATTTTGGTCTGTAATCACGTATAAATCACTCTGCAGAGCACAGTTATCATTGGAAATTTTTGTAACTTCGCATATCAGAGGCATATAGAGGTCCCCTTTCAGCGCATAAAATTTTGAAGGTCAAAGGTCAAGGTCACTTTGTCGCAAATCAGGGGAGTCGACGAAACCCTTATTTTTTGAGTAATTTTGATCGGATCGTCTTCAAACTTCATGGGAATATAGTTCATGGTCTGGCACTCAGCTGATTAATTTTTGGTGGCGATTGGCCTTGACCTTCATGGTTAGCGCCTCAGGTCAAACATATTTGACCCCAAGGTCAAATTTTCAAGTTTTAGGAACCATATCGTGTAGTACCTCAAATTGAACACCTCGATGAGTGCTTTCTAGATATGTCAAGCTTGAGACATTATGACATCATTTGGTGACGTTATGAGGCAAAAGCACATTTTTCATGGTTACTCTGTAGAACGATTCTCATCGGAATCTCTCGTAGGCAGATATTCCTCAAGGAGTCGCTCCTGGTGGATAGCAGCTCTGTTCACCTCAGTGTGACCTTAAAGAAGTCACACGTGGTCACCTTTTGGCAAGATATGGGTCACCCTGCGGGTGATATTGGTTTATTTGTTTGTTTGTCTGTCTGTCTGTCTGTCTGTCTGTTAGCATCTTTACGGCAAAAGGGCTTTAGTAAACACTATCAAATTTAATCCACAGGTGGGCAATGAACCTTGGGCGACCCCATTAACTTTTGGGTCCAATTGGATCAAAGGTCAAGGTCACGAAAAGATCAAAATCATTTTTCGCTCATAACTTCGTCAAAAATGATCTAATTTACTTCAAACTAAGCTTATAGTCACCCTTATTCTATTTGTCACTTATAATCCTCCCCATTCCTATCGTGAAAAATGCATATTTGTGAAGATCGGTAGGGTCCGAATTTTTGGGGGTCATGGCCATCGGTCAAAATTACAAATTTTCCATTAAAACTAAAACATGGTTACGAAAATACAACTTTACGGGAAAACGGCTGGCTCAAACACTGTCAAATTGTATCCACAGGTGGGTAATGAACCTCGGACGACCCCATTAACTTTTGGGTCCAATTCGGTCAAAGGTCAAGGTCAGGTCACGGAGAGGTCAAAATAGTTTTTCACTCATAACTTCGTCAAAAATGATCCGATTTACTTCAAACTAAGCTTGTAGTGAACCTTGTATTCATTTCGTATTCTGGCCATGGCAATTGTCCAGGTTATTGCGGGAAAGGCTTCTGGGTCTTTGACTAAGTCTCTTTCAATACTCTTGACTGTTTCCGTTGTATTCTCTTTCGTGGCTTTTCTTACTATATATTTAGCCGCTTCTTCTCTTATTAGCATTGATGCTGGCAGTATATTTGATTCTTTGAAAACCAATAAAGATCTTGCTTCTCTTGGTAGTTCCAAGGCTATCTTTAGCGCTGTCTTCTGAATGATCCATATATCTATGTTGAACGTTTATTATCCCTTTTTAATGACCTTGTTAATGGTGTTTACTAATTATACGATTTGACGACGTTTCTTGAAACGTATCACTGACGTTAGCTGAGTTCGCATTTTCATTCATACCACGTTTTAAGTATGTCTTCTTGATAGTGCTTATTATATGTAACCAATCATAATGTTTATTACTTACGAAATCTAAAGATTTCGTAAGTATATTGATGACTTCCGTCCTCTGTTTGTGTGTTTGTTTGTGTGTGTTTGTTTGTCGGCACGATAACTCGAGAACGGACGAAGCTACCAATGTCAAATTACACCCCGTGATTCAGGAGGGTGATGGCTAGTGCTGATTAGATTTTGGTCAAAATCGGTCAAAGGTCAAGGTCACAGTGAGGTCAAACATTCGATTTTTGATGGTTTGGTACAGAATCATCGTAGAAACTTCTGGTTTGCGTTCTCTTCTGGTCTGCTACCTTCTCTAGAGACAGTTTTTATGAGACAAGGTCAGAGGTCAAGTTGACCATTTCGTAAGTACCTGTCTATGACTGCTTGTTGGTTTGTTTGCCTTTTCAATTATTCTGCTTATGCACCTGTCTCTGTAATTCACTGTGTATGCACATTCTCGTGATTACCAATGAGAACAACGAACATCCATTACATTCACAAATCGAATTATTAATAAATTCTTCAACTTTATTGCAAGGAATTTTTCTGTTTTCATTGTAACTGAAATGTATCAGCTGGAGCACCATCCGGTGTGATCATTTTTCAAACTCCATGCAAAGTATTGTCATAGTGTATTTGCAACCTTATGAAGTATATGTTATAGTTTTCATTTGTCTTTTATGTACAATATTTTGGTATAGGCACACATGTGGTGTCCCTCATCCTGACACCTAGCGACTGGTGTCATAAACAATGCGAACTCAGCTAATGTCAGTGATACGTTTTCATGATAACATCATAACGCAACTCGTCATGTTTTGTTTTTAGCGATGTGCAACACACCATAATTATCCTTCATAATAAATGGCATTTTAAAATGATATTTTTTTCTGAAGCATTCCTTCTAGTTGATCGATATAATGATGTTCACCACGTTTCACTTCTGCTCTTCCATATCTCTATCTCAAAATATATAACAATACTATTCAAAAGAGGCTTGGACAAATCCGTTTGCCCACATGGTATTATCAAAGACTGGGTGATTTTTTTAAGGTGAATAAAATGTAAAAAAAAAATGTTCGTTTGTCTTATTGTATGATGTAGTCTGATGTTTATTATCAAGTGCACCACGCACTATTTAAACCACGGGTACTTGAAGCTTGTAAGTTATGTTAATTTGATATATTGTAACACATGTTTGATAGGTGTGGGTAGATGGATAATAAATATTATTTCTACAGGCCATATCTACACTCTACAGACATACGCAGCCAGCTCTAGACTAACAATTTACAAGTTTCAAGTACCCGTGATTTAAACAACAGTTATCACATTCAAGCATTATGATGTCATCGGTCAAAATTACATCTTTTCCATTATAAATCAAAAAAGGTTAGGAATATGCATGTTTACTATGGAAGACATATATAAAGTCCTTTATTGGCTTTCATTTGACACCATGACCTTTGACCTTAGGTGGCCTTGAAAGGTCAAAATCATTTTACGGTCATAACTTCGTCAAAAATGGTTTAATTGACTTCAAACTAAGACTAAAATATTCCTTATTCTATTCCTTATAATCAGCATTCAGGTTAAGGATGTATCAAATTTAAATTTGATCCCCATAATAACTTTATGCCTTAAATGGGCGGGATTTGTTGTGTCTGCCACCACTTGTTTATGATGTGATTCTTCACCATTGAGTGGCAGGGATAAAACGATATATAGCAGGATATTTCATAAAGTTATGGATGGATTATGACGAAACTTTGTGGGTGAATTGGTTAGGTGAGAACAAGCCGATTAAAATTTTATTTCAGGTCCAAATCCTATCAGTGGGATACAGAACATAAACTAACTAGAAGGGCACTTGGTAGAGAGCATACCTCCGCCAGGCTGATTAGTTTACGTTTTATATCCCACTGATAGGCTGGATCGAGATTTGGAGCTGAACTAAAATTTATCGGCTTGTTAATGTTACTTACGAAATCTAAAGATTTCGTAAGTATATTGATCAATTCCGTCCTCTGTTTGTGTGTTTGTTTGTTTGTAGGCACGATAACTCGAGAACGGAAGAAGCTACTAATGTCAAATTACACCACGAGATTCAGGAGGGTGATGGCTAGTGCTGATTAGATTTTGGTGAAAATTGGTCAAAGGTCAAGGTCACAGTGAGGTCAAACACCCAAAAAAAAGTTACAACTCGAGAACGGAAGAAGCTACCAATGTCAAATTACACCACGTGATTCAGGAGAGTGATGGCTAGCGCTGATTAGATTTTGGTCAAAATCGGTCAAAGGTCAAGGTCACAGTGAGGTCAAACATTCAATTTTTCATGGTTTGGTGCAGAATCATCGTAGAAACTTCTGGTTTGCGTCGCTACCTTCTCTAGAAACAGCTTTTATTAGACAAGGTCAGAGGTCAAGTTGACGATTTCGTAAGTACCAGTCTATGACTGCTTGTTTGTTTGTTTGTCTGTGAGCAGGATATCTCAAAAAATTGTGGATGGATTCGGTTGAAATTTTGTGGACAGGTTGGGTGTGTGACAAGGACGAACTGATTAGATTTTGGTGAAGAACCAGATCCGGATCCGACGACTAGAATTTTTTTTCGTGATTCATCACCATTGAGAGATGGGGTTAAACCAATATATAACAGGATATCTCAAAACGTTGTGGACGGATTCGGACGAAGCTTGGTGGACAGGTTGGATGTGTGACCACGCCAAACTAATTCGATTTTGGTGAAGATCCTAATCCGGTGAGTGATTCCGGTTTTTAAAGTGATTCATCACCATTGAGAGATAGGGCCAAAAACTATATATAGCATGATATTTCAAAAATTTATTTGGTCTGATATGTTCTTGTGGATCAGGCTTTGCATGGTGGAGGTATGCGCTCTACCTAGTGTCCTTTTCGTTTTAAATACTGTACCTCCATATGATAGCAAACATGTTGTTACAGTATTTACATTCCTAATTTATCCAAAAGGTCGTCCCACAAAGTAATTCAAATAATATGCACAAAACAGCTCATTAATATTCTGGACCCTGCAAGTACGTGGGCAGTGATGCAGCGATGAATTGAGTGACAGGGAGAAATTAACACCTCTTGTGTTCTTACTGACAGTTTTGCAAACTACCATAGTTGATTTTGCTTCGTCTTGTACTCCAAATCGAGTTATCTATGAATGAAGGAAAGAAAAATGGAAAAATTAGCCAAATGGACTTGTACTCCACATCAACTTATTGGCAGAAAAATACTTTATATCATTTCAAGCTTATTTTAGACGTCGAGGTAAAACAAACTTTGGAGGAGTTAGTTTAATCCATCTCCTTTACATAGATTGACACTTGTGGAAGAGCGAAACAACAAATGTAAGATTGTATACTGATAATGGAATGCTATTTGGAATATGAATGAACAGACAAGGTTAATGAGTGAAGTTGTTATGGCATGTTTCTTTCCAATTGTTCATGATGCAAACTACTTGCGGTGATCTTTGCAGGCAGCACTGCCTTCAAGTCACCCATCAAAATTGTTGCGACGAAGGTGATGTCACCGGTTACAGGAAGTCCTGCCAAGGTCATCACCGCTGTTCCAAGCTTGGCCACGGGCAGTCCCAACCTGGTATAGCTCCTCTTGAGCTCAGGCTTTACTCAAGAGTTCAACTCTAGGATATACAGTGTGTACTGTAAGGACAGGAATATTGGGTACAGACTTGTCTTTACCATCTCACTACAATCTTCACAATCTGTATTCAACCTGCTCTTCCAACTCCTTGGTATCCCCTCCACCCACTGAATAGGTTGTGCTAAAAGGTCCTGGGACTTCGAGTACCATTCTCCGAGCGGTGAGTGGTGGTCATATTGGGACTGGAGCTGTGATGGGTGGTGTACGGCTCTTGCAGCCTGGTGGTTCGGCCACTGGAAAACCTGCGATGACTACACTCCTTGTCAAGGGATCCACTGGTGTGTTTGAGAAAGGAATGTGAAACAGAAATACTTCCTGTTACAGATTATCATGAACCCCTCTGAAATCTAACTCTTGCAAATGATCTCTGACCATCTCGATAATACTGTGGTTTGTGTGCATCATTGTTGTCTGTGTTTCACTCCACTTTGCATTTGATTCCTCTTCTGAATAATTTAAATGGAACACTTCCATTAAGTACATCTAAAGTCATTCGTCAGCCTTATATTTCAAATGATGAGGGTTATCAAAGTACAGTACTTTCATTATTTAAAGATTTGACATAGAAGTTTGCTCATGCATGTCAGGGTTGGGTGTATGTATGTATGTATGTATGTATGTATGTATTTATTTTCTTCCTCACCTAAGCTTGCTCTTGGTGGCTTTGCATGGTACTGTCTGCTATACATATATCATCCTTTATGAATAATTATGTTGCTTCTGCAATTGGTCTAAATTTAATAGAAAAGTGCTAAATTTTCAGGAATTCTACTTTGTAGGTTGGTGGGGAAGAAACACCTGAAAGATGGTTGGCATCTCTGGTTGATTGATCCTCCCCTTTTTTTTTTTTTTTTGCTCCATTCTTTTATATTAATCTTATATTAATCTCCTGCTTTGTCTCCTTTTGTCTTCCAAAGGTGTAAGTGCATTGGCTTCTGTGTCAAACACAATTGCTAGGTCCCCTGCAGGGCCAGGAAATGCAGTTGTCGTTACCCCAGTGACTGCTCTAACACCTGGTGCTACACTCGCCAGCCTCGTCCCAAGCCCAGTGCCAAACCAAGCTGCTGTCACACTTAGCATGGCTACAAAAATGCAGCAAGCATGTGCGAAGGTCAGTGGCAGAACAGATCAATAGTGTCAACAGTTTGGTATCAGAAGAACTTGTCACCATCATAAATCCAGGCTGACTACCTCTTGAACTCATTTCTCCTTTTGCTTAGGCCATTCCCAATGTAATCACTTGTTTAAAATAGCTGTAAAATAAAGGTCCATTCTCAGAAATTAATTCGGCTTATCTTAAAACTAGAGCACTCGGTGGAGCGCATACCTCACTCCGACAGGCTGAACAGTTTACGTTCTGTATCCCACGAATAGCCCGGATCTGGATCTTCACCAAAATCTTATTAATTTGTCCTTGTCATACACCCAACCTGTCCATCAAGTTTCGTCCAAATTCACCCATAACTTTTTGAGATATCCTGCTCACAAACAAACAGGCAAACGAGAATGGCACTCGGTCCAGCGCATACCCCTGCCAGGCTGAACAGTTTGTTTTGGATCCCACTGATGGGCCAGATCTGCATCCAGGCCTGAACCAAAATCGAATCGGTTTTTTCTTGTCACCCACCCAACTCATCCACCAAGTTTTGTCATAATCCGTCCACACCATTTTGAGATACCGTGCCATGGATGTCGTTTTGTTTTTAGCCCTATCTCTCAATCGTGATGAATCACTTTAAAATTTGAGGATCCGGATCCGGATCTTCAGTTAAATCTAATCAATTTGTCCTTGTTGCACAATCAATCTGTCCATCAAATTTCGTCTGAATCCGTCCATAACCTTTTGAGATATCCTGCTCACAAACTGACAAATAAACAGACAGACAGACAGAGCTGAAAACATAACCTTTGTCCACCTTTGGTGGCGGAGGTAAAAAAACGAAAGGAAAACTCTCTAAAATGTGAATCTATTTCTTCATCACTCACTCTCGCATGTTTGTCTTAGAACAGCTTCTGGAAGGTGGTTCCAATCTCATTGTTGTCTCCAGGGCTTCAGGCAAGCAGTTGCACCACCATCTCTTGTCATCCCCAATTGTGATCCATGATCCTTATTACCGCCAATAACCTTTCCGAACGCAACCATCTTACTTGCCAGTTTGCTTAGTCTCTTCCTCGCTCTCCTCTTTACCTGTTCGTTCATTCTCTTGATGTTTGTCCCATGTGTCGGTTCCATCTTGCTTTACCATGAGCTTAGCTCCTGCAAAGGGAAAAAAATCATCCACGAATATCCATCATTCAATATCTTTGGATTACGATTTCTTTGTTCTCTCCTCTCCATGTTTAGCCGGCTATTGGGCCTTTGTGCAACACGCCTTGTTCTATTGCCACGGAGTTGAAGGCTGATGAACATGGACAGTCAAGTGAAAACTGTGACGGACAAGCAAAAGTGGTGGTTCCTACAATCACTCCAGCTCTTGGTATTAATTTCTTGCATCATTTTGCTGCTATCACATTGCAACAGTGGCACTAAATAGTTACAAGTGGGAGTATTTATTCACCATATTTGTCTTCAAGAAGCTTTTTTGTTGGTTGGCAGGGGATGCTGAAGGTAGCGGAGACGCTATTCCGGATAGCGTGCATGGAGAAACAGCCATAACGGGTACTACTGGTACAACCACAACAACAGCAGCCAATATGGGAACAACACAGGGTGTGTGGCACAAACATGTCGTTAAGGGGTAATTTCACAAGTATTAAGCACTACACTTTACCTCTCCCAACCACCTTTCAACAATCAAATGTCAAACCCACACAGAGCATCTGATTCCCTGTCTGGCTGATTTTGAGCATCTGTGCTGACCTTCAGCTGCTTTCTGCATCCTTTGGCAAGGCATCTTATTATGGTTGTTAGTTTGGTTCACAGATTGGATGCTCCTATGTAGAAAATGATTGGATCCACTCTGTACAGATCACATGATCATCCTATTCATTCAAATGAAAAATGCAGAGTAAAGCAGTTTTAAACGGTCATTTGCACATCCATAAAAACCAAACTTAAGGGCAAACAAAGGACATATTAATAACAAGAATGGTACTCTGCGATGTCGACCGATATATTCCTCTGCCCACATTATTACATCGTTATGCATACTTGTGTGAATTGGATATGATCTAAATCATTTCAGCTGTTCTCAAGTATCGTATTTTTACCTGATGTGACCTCTGGCCTTTGACTTCTTGATGCCAAAATCGAATCAGTTCATCTTTGCATCATAATATGTACTAATACCAATTTTGGTCAAAATCCCATCACTGGTTCACAGGTGAGCGTGGTCACAGAATTTTTACCGAACCAGACCTCTGACTGACCTCTTGCCACCATAAATCCAATCGGTTCATCTTTACATCATCACACAGACGTGTACCTAGTTTGATTTCGATCCCTACAGCCGTTCTTCAGTTAGCGCGGTGACGAAAACCTATCACGAACGGACAGTCGGACAGACGACACGAAAAAAGAATGCCTCCGGCGACTTTGTCAGCGGAGGCATAAAAAAACATAATGAAGTTTTCTTTTCAGGAATGCTGTATAGTTTTAACTTTTACATAAATTAGCTATTGAGCGGAAAAGCATGTCCGAATTACAGTGCATCTCTCTTCCTCAGTAGTACGGCAGCATGGTGTTGGCTTCGTGGTTAGGGTGGCGGCTTGGGATCCTAAGGTCCTGAGTTCAAGCCCCGTTGGCCGCTGAATTATAAATACACCAGGAGGTTGACTCAGCCTGTCATCCTTCCGAGGTCGGCAAAATGAGCACCAGTGTACTGGTGAGGGGGACACTGCAACAGCGGCATAGCCGCGTCCCAACCAATGATGCAACCAGCAGACACAGGCTGCACTCTATATAGAGAGAGAAGTATGGCACCTCCCCTTTATTGTCTCAGATCTCGCTTCACCCCATGACGTTGTTGCCCCCCACCCCGCATGGCTGCTATTGGCTGGCGAGATCAGCTAGTGGGTGGGGCAACCTGCCATGACCTCTGGGCTAGATAAATGGTGTTGGAGGTTGTTGTGGCATTTCCCGCCAAGACTCATGCCTGCGGCCTAACCCATCCTCATAAGGAACATATAAGACAGATTACAGATGGATAAAACAGAAAAGCAGGTGAGGGGGAAAGCGGTTTTCGACACACACATTGGGAAGTCTGACAGCATCGTGCTGCACGAATAACGACACATTTCTGAAAATGGTAATTTTACCTCACGATCGCACTGAACATGCACTATGGAAATATCTGTCATAACACTATGCAAAGTTAACCCCTAGAAGGCATTCACGCACCAGTTCCATATAGATTGCACTTTCTTTATTCTGATATACCTTACTGTACTCCGTTACTGAGTGCAGTTTCTTAGTAAGGGTTCTACTGGGTGATTTGCCATTGCCTTCCCAGCAGTAGTTTTTGCATGAATTTTCAATTTGGCCGTGGTGATGGCGATAACTCTCCTTCTCTTCACGAAGGTCGCATGGGATCTGTAAATAACTGCAACAGAATTCGAGTTGAGCTTTTGACCCAATTCATTGCACAATTGGATGTGAATGTGGAATATTTCACCATTGTCCTTCATTTTTTGATCTTCTCTTCATGATCATTGCTTCAGACACATCTTTCCTGATGGTTTCAGCAATTGCTTTCTGAAGTTAAATTTTACAAGAGAAAAATGCATATGGCTAATCGCATGTAAGTGGTTTCCACTCTTTCAAAAATGTCAAAAAATGAAGTTTGTTCCATTGCCTTCTCACTACATTTTCCTGAAAGTGTAAGTCTAACTGAGGTCAGAACAAAAAACCGTATAGCTTAATTACATATATATATATATATATATTTATATTATATATATATATATATATATATATATATAGATATATATATATATTTATATATTTATATTATATATATTTATATTATATATATATATATATATATATATATATATATATATATATATATATATATATATATCCTGGTGTTGGCGCAGTGGTTAGGGCAGCGGCTTGGGATCCAAAGGGTCCTGAGTTCAAGCCCCGATGGGCCACTGAATTAATACACCAGGGGGTTGACTCAGCCTGTCATCCTTCCGAGGTCGGCGAAATGAGTACCAGTATACTGGGCCGGTGTATACCCTGGTTAAAATAGGTGTACCATATCGACTGTGTCGTAAGAGGCGACCAGGGTTGCGTCAGGAAGGGCATCCGGTGTAAAACATGTGCCAAATCACTATGCGGATCATACGGATGATCCGCTGTGGCGACCCCTAACGGGAGCAACCAAAAGACGAACAACATATATATATATATATATATATATATATATATATATATATATATATATATATATATATATATATATATATATATATATATATATATATATATATATATATATATATATATATATATATATATATATACATACATACATACATACATACCAAAATATGATACTTTGAAGAAGGGATACCTATTCTAATGGTTTCGAGTTTTCAATGAAATTACCTGATTTTTAATTTTTTTTTCTTTTTTGGCAAAATAAATGAAGGTCATAGTATGTAACTTATTCTAGCAACTAATCTAATAATCAAAGTACCAATTTCTGGGATTATTAAGAAATAATACATGCCTATTTTTTTATTACTGCTCTATTCAGTGACTGTCAGATGCTGAAAATCACTAAAGGAGAGAAGATTTATCAAACAAATTATTGGACAAATTTTCAATTCATTCAATTCTGGGAGTAACAAAAAGCTCTCTAAATTCTCCAAAACTGTTTTAACTGCCTTCTAAATTAATAAAATATTTTTTTAAATACCTGGAAAAAGATTTAAATTTTTTTTTTAAGAAAATTAATTTTTTTATCAAATTCAAAAAAGTGTGAAGTGCAGTCGGACAAAAATGCTAAATTACTCTAAACCAAAGCCATGCATGTTTTCAATATTTTATTTATACTATTATATCTATTAGTACAGGCATTTTAGCAGAAATATTTGGTCAACCTCCCACAAATTGCAACAAAAGCAAACTCAACAGATTTTGATTCCTGGATATGTCCTCAGTGACAGAAAAAAAGTCCTAAGGGATCCTCCGGGGGGAAGTCCTGAAATCATGGAAATCCAATATGGCCGCCACCCGGCTTCGGGGAAAATGAGAAAATTGTAAAGATTGATATTTTAAGATGTAAATATATGTTTTTCTGC
The DNA here is from genome assembly GCF_056783735.1 of Eptatretus burgeri. NCBI lineage: Eukaryota > Metazoa > Chordata > Myxini > Myxiniformes > Myxinidae > Eptatretus > Eptatretus burgeri. The sequence continues at coordinate 21,683,380 of NC_140970.1, forward strand.
ATTCTAATTGTTTCTAGTTATGGTCAGTATATTAATATACAAGAATAATTATAAAAAAAGTGAAATGTATTGAGGGTATAATAAAAAATTATAGCTTTTTTGTCCAAAAATGTCAATATTTTGTCCCGAAAACAAAAATATTTCCCTGATACTGATTTTGGCTCCTCGACAAAAAAAATAAGAAACGTTGAAGACACAAGATGAAATCAAGTCTATGGCAATACAATATAATTATGTAAATCATTGAAACATGACAAAATTCACAATTCCACTCGGGGCAATCACATCTGCCTGACGAATGTTTTGAAATGAAAATGAAAATTCACATTAAACTCAGAAACTACATCCATTATAAACTTACTGTACATGTTGAGAAAAATCAAGCGTATTAAAGGTAGAATTCGACAATGTCATCATCATCCTCATCATTGTCACATGGAGTGTTTGTGCAGCCAGAGCCCCTGCAGTTTCCACAAGCTGAATTGCACTCAATGTTGTGCTTCTTGCATGTGCATCTCATGGTGCTACATTCAGTCTGGCAGTTGCACCTAATGACACGTAACATCTTTTCAGGAGCTGTAGCTATTGATGTCTGAAGTGACACAAAACCCTCATCACACTTCTGCCAACCCCAGTCTGTGGAAGATTTCTTGAAGTCTTCTGATTGAAGTCTTCTGATCTTGAAGTCTTCTGATCTGATGCAAGTCTGATTTCTTGAAACGAATCAAAGACCACCTTCAGAAGCATGCCGAGTCTGCAAAGATATCTTCTATAACTTCAGCGCTCTGGGTTCAATATATGGACATGCGAGACATTCTATGCAAATATATCTGGGCAGAGCGCACTGGGAACTGGGCACTACATCTACAGGCCATCCAGGAAATGCTGCCTTACCTGGCAGCCTCGGGCCACAACCTGTATGCCAAATCTGCGAGGGTGTATCTGCAGCAGATGTCCAACCTCAAAACTCAACATCCCAATGTCCAACAACGTTTTGATGAGAGGTTCCATGTGGTTCAACGAAGTGATCGCCTGTGGGCAGGTCTTTCATCTGACCTGATCATCGAACAAGTTCTGATGAGAAGTTTGAAGACCAGCGAGGGGCTCACACGAGGGCGAGGAATGACAGAGCAACAACGGCTGTTATGGCTACTATCGGTGCCTGCCTGTGCAGAAATAAACCAGGCAATGCAGGAGCTCACAGGTGTGAACTACAACACTGGAGAGCAGAAGAAGGACATGACCAAGGCAAGACAATCTCGTGACTGGAAGGACACACTATCAGCTCTTCAGTATTTACAGGAATGGAATCCGTTCAGTAGTGATCCACATCTGAGGAACATTGCCACTGGAGTTCATGCACATCCCACCGTCAACGTCGATACAGCACATGCTGTAGGAGCCAAAATATTGAAATCTATGGATTGGAAAACACCTGCCGAGTACACATTTCAGAGGAAAGACCAAGTTGTCACCCTTGGCATTGTCATCTGTCAAGATTGATGGAGATCAAGTCCAGGTTGACCCACAACTCCTCTTCCAGAGACTGATCACTGTTGCACGGACAGCAGAAGAACTGGAGTCGGCCTTCAAATATGAACTGTGCAGCTATCCACCAGCCCTCTTTGATTCCTCTATTCAGCACCGAGAAGCACACAAGCCAGTCTTTGCTGATGCATCTGGGATCTTCTTGGATCCGATGTCCCAGCCGATATCCCCAATGATGGGCAACAGTATGTTTTTGGATGGCGGGGCACTTGTTCAACGCATTCCATGGCCTCGTGGATCTACATTTCGAGACATATGCCATGAGTACACTGATTATGTAACGAAGAAGTACGGAGATGCCATCGTCGTGTTTGATGGTTATGAGAGTACCAACACGAAGGACATGACACACCAGAGACAGTCTAAAGGGAATGCTGGCACTACTGTGACATTTACTGCTGACATGTGTCTCACAATGAAGAAGGAACAGTTTCTTGCCAATAGGCAGAATAAACAGCGATTCATTTTTATGTTGAGTTAAGAGCTTCAGAAGAAGAACTGTGAGACACACCATGCCTCAGGGGATGCTGATCTCCTGATTGTACTGAAGGCCGTGCAGTCTGCTACTGTCACCAACACTGTGTTAGTTGGTGATGACACAGACCTCCTCGTCCTCCTATGCAAGCTTAGAATCTTAGAATCCCATGACCTCTTCTTTTGTCCCGAGCCAAAGAAGAACACGAAGAATCCTCGCATCTGGAACATCAAGGCTACAAAGAAAATTATTGGTACAGACATATGCAAGCACATACTGTTTCTACATGCAGTTCTTGGGTGCGACACGACATCTCGTCTTCATGGGATTGGAAAGGGAGCTTCCGTCAAAAAGTTCAACGCAAACAACACATTCCTTGAGCAGGCCAAGGTTTTTGATACATATCCAGCTTCCGTATGTGATGTGGCAGATGCAGGAGAAAAACATTGGTGATAATTTACAACGGAAAGTCAACTGACACCCTGGACACCCTCCGGTATCAGCGGTACTGGGACAAGGTGGCTTGGAGCTCCTCTCACGTGCAACCACAGACGTTACCACCAACATCAGAAGCCACAAAGTATCACAGCCTGCGGGTGTATCTGCAAGTCCAAGAATGGAAGGGATGTGCAGATTAACTTCTTCCAACAGACTGGGGTTGGCAGAAATGTGACGAGGGTTTTGTGCCACTTCAGACATCAATAGCTCCAGCTCCTGAAAAGATGTTACCTGTCATTAGGTGCAACTGCCAGGCTGAATGTAGCACCATGAGATGCCCTAGCAAGAAGCACAACATTGAGTGCACTCCAGCTTGTGGAAACTGCAGGGGCTCTGGCTGCACAAACACTCCATGTGACAATGATGAGGATGATGACGACATTGTCGAGTTCTAACTTTAATACGCTTGAGTTTTCTCAACATGTATGGTAAGTTTATAATGGATGTAGTTTCTGAGTTTAATGCGAATTTTCATTTCGAAACCTTCGTCAGGCAGATGTGATTGCCCCGAGTGGAATTGTGGATTTTGTCATGTTGCAATGATTTACATAATTATATTGTATTGCCATTAGGATATGAGCCAGACCCCCCAAATTGACCGCTCGGTACCATACAGATGGAGTAAGGCTCATTGTGATTTTTAGCAAGATATATATCCCGAGATATGAAAAAAGTGATAGCAGTGTATAACTCTCGGGCACCTCTGTGTTATCACCTGAAATATTATTATACGCCCGCTTCGCTTCGCCAAAAAATGTGATATTTGCTAAAATTGGAATAAATATTTTTTTCAGGACCACAGAGTGCCAATAATTTGCATACTCGATGCCAACTAATATAGTAATAGAAATATAGAACATTTATGGAAATATGTATGCCCCAGTTAGAATAGCAGCAATGCCAACCCTCCCGATTTCATCGGGAGGCTTCCGAAAATTCAACCAAACTCCCGCCCTTACGATCACTATCCTTATCCTCCCGAAATTTTGATATTTTTGCACTGTTCACTAATCAGAATGTACTAGTATGAGAATTGAATGAAAAGCATCGTCTGCTACGTATAGCATGTGGTAACTCCATAACGTTCGCTGCTTCCAAATTGTACGTAAAAAATTGCAAATTCAAATGAGGAGCAGCGAAACATTGGGTCTGGATCTCGCTTATGCGATCATGCACTGAGATTTAGTGCATGCGGTATGTGTGCAATACAGTGCATGCGGTATGTGTGCAATACAGTGCATGCGGTATGTATGCACAGTGCATATGCATGCGATACGCTCACTGCATGCAGCTGGGCCCCGTACCAGCCCGGCGGTCGCGACCACCGTGCGGTGTTTAACAGCCGCTAGAGTTCTACGAGTCGCGCTGCAGCTGTGGAACATCGACTTTTTATTTTTATTTTTTTTTTTATTTTTTTTTTTTTTTGTATACCTTGGTCGAGGCTCGTATGAGAGCTAACACACAACTCACAGCAATGAGGCATGAGACAAGAGGGGCGGGAGTGGAAGGGACAAAACATTGGGGAACAGACACAGGTGAAATGTGGAAGGGAGAGGGATGGGGATGGGACGGGGAACATGGCGCGGGGAAGATGGACATTAAAGGGACTTTCAGGAAGGAAAGCAGGAGAATTGAAGGAAGTGGGCTTGGGTGGATTATCGGGGGTAGAAAAGATCGAGGATTTGGATGGGGGAAGATAAGAGGTGGTGGTGAACAGCTGTTTTGAAAGCCTGGAGGGAAGAATGGGAAAGAATAGAGTGAGGAAGTTTATTCCAAAGGCGGGAAAAAAGAGGAATGAAAGAGTGAAGATGAGCAGTGATTCGTGATTTTGGTAGTTTTACCAGAAGGGGGTTGTTGGCGGACCTTGAGCGCCCTGTGGAAATGTGGTGGGGACAAATCGCAGAGAGAGCAGGGGGCAAGGCTGGAGAGGAGTCGGTAGAAGACAGAAAGACCACCGACCAACCTGCGGTGATTGAGTGAGAGGCCCAAAGACTCAGCTTCATTGCGGGAGATGCCAATGATCTTAAAAGCCCTGGTTTCGACAGCGTGAAGTCGAGAAAGGTGGGAGGCAGGAGCACCAGCCCAGAGGGGAGAGCAGTACTCCATCAGGCTACGGACAAAAGCTTTGTAAGTGGTCAGGAGCTCAAGAGGGCCGAGGAAGGACTTTGCACGACGGAGGATTCCCAGTCGGCGACTGGCTTTTGAGGCAAGGTTGGAAATGTGACTTTCCCAGGAAAGGTCATGGCAGATAGTGAGACCCAGAAGCTTGAAAGAAAAGACTTCTTCCAGAGGATTGTTGAGAAAGTGGATGGGGGGTTTTGTAAACGGTCCTTTCGAAGAGACATAGTGAGAGTGTGAGATTTGTCTGGATTGAAAGACATGTTCCACGTGTTGGACCAGTTTGTGATTTTATCCAGATCTGCAGTGAGCGAAGAAGCTGCTGCTTGCCGGTCTGAGGGATGACAGATGGTACGGCAGAGGGTGGAGTCATCGGCAAAGAGAAATAGAGGATTTTCCAGAGAGTCCGAGAGATCATTGATGAAAACCAGAAAAAGAACAGGGCCCAGAACGCTACCTTGAGGAACTCCAGCCTGCACAGGAAGAGGGGATGAAAGAACTCCATTTAGGGCCACACGTTGACTGCGACATGAGAGGAAGTCTGCGAGCCATGAGTGGAGATGGCCTTGAATACCATGGGAAGAGAGTTTGGTGAGTAGGGCAGGGTGCCAGACTGTGTCAAAAGCACGTGATATGTCCAGGGATACGGCTCGGATTTCCTGTCTGGCATTGAGGACCTCCATCCATTGATGGGAGAGCAGTAGCAGCATATCTAGGGTAGAGTGACCTGGTCTGAAACCAAATTGATGATTGGAAATCAAGCCATTGGAGAAGAGGAAGGATTTCATGTCTGAAGCGATGATGGATTCCATAACCTTGCTGATGATTGGGAGAAGGCTGATTGGTCTATAGTTACAGGGATCTGTTTTTGCACCTTTTTATGCAGGGCAGTGATGTTAGCAGATTTCCAAGCAGATGGCAGATGACCTTGGGAAAATGAGAGGGTGAATAGAACAGAGAGAGGGTGAGCAAGAGCAGAAGAGCAGGCTTTGAGGACACGTGGGCTGATGCCGTCTGGACCGGTTGCAGAATCTGACTCGAGGTTTGAAAGCAAGCTCTCCACCTTGTCAGGAGAAAAGGATACAGAGTCCAGGGACAGTTGGGTGCGACTGGGTAAAGTGGGTAGAGATAGTGATGGGTTTGGGACACAAGATTTAGCTGCAAACACCGAGTTTAGACATTCAGCTTTATCACGTGTGGAATCAGCAGTGCGGCCATTTGAGGTAAGGGAGGGGATGGAGGGGGAACATACACCAGAAACAGATTTGATTAAACGCCACCAGGATTTTGAGGAGGGAGAGAGGTTTGAGAGTTCAGACTTGAGATGAGAAAGATGTTGTTTTCTGGCTCTCCTGAGGGTAGCTACACACTTGTTCCGAGCTTTGTGGAAAGAACTGAGATTGCCCTCAGTTGGGTTTGCTTTCCATGAGGCAAAGGCAAGTTGTTTCAGGACAACTGCCTCGCCACAAGCTTCAGTAAACCAAGGGCGGGAGGAAGGGTAAGACAACTGAACACGAGAGGGGATAAATCTGTGCATGAGGGAGAGCAAGTTTCTTTGAAAGAATTCCCAGGATGAGTTGATGTTTGAGAAAGTAGTGATAGGAGACCAGTCTGTAAGTTTGATGGCTGCTCGGAGACCCTGCCAGTCGGCTTGAGTGAAATGCCAGACTCGACGGCGGTGAGGTGGTTCTCTGATAACAGCCAGAGAGATGTCCACTTTAACAAGGACGTGGTCAGAAGAACCAATTGGAGCGAAGGAAGAGCAGCAGATATTGTCAGGGAAATTGTATTGACTTCGATATTGTATTGCACATACAATATCAGATATTGTATTGACTTCGAAGTTACCGATGCTTCAAGCCCTCGATGTTGATTACGAAATGGCAGAAAAGAAGCTTACGAAGACCAAGAAATGGTCTCAGAAGTACAAGACCGAATACAGTCTCCAATACCCGTGTATTCGAAAGTCTGAAAGAGGAATTCATCATGCGTATTGTACAGTATGCAGCGTTGATATTTCAGTTGAGCACGGAGGTCGCGATGATATTCGGAAGCACGTTGGAAGCAAACGGCACACAGACATTGCAAAGGAGAGATCTTCGAGCACGAGTACTGGTACACTTCTGAATTATTTCACCAAACAAGGGACAAGCGAGGAAGAGGATGTTACCCGAGCGGAACTTCTCTTTAGTGGATTTATTGTGGAACATAACTTGCCCATATCAGTCTCAGATCATGCTGGACCTCTATTTCAAAAGATGTTTCCAGATTCAAAAGTTGCTTCAAAGTATGGATGTGCAAGAACAAAAACTTCAGCAATAATTGGTGAGTTGTCAAATGTTACTGCTTCATCTATTGCCGATATTGCTAGACGAGCTCCATTTAGCCTAGCTACAGACGGTAGCAATGACAGTGGTGAGGCCCAGCTATATCCTGTCCTGATTTCGTACTATGACAACAGTGCTGGGATTGTGAAGCAAGGTTTGCTAAGTTTGCCTGCGTGCAAACAAGATTCCACTGGAGAAAACATTTTCAAACTGCTTGATCATGAGTTCAGTGACAGGAAAATTCCGTGGGGAAATTGTGTTTCCTTTTGTGCTGATAATGCCTCTGTCATGGTGGGCAAGCACAAAGGAGTCGCTGCTTATATCCACAAACAAAATCCAGAGTGCTACATCATGGGATGCCCTTGCCATATGATGCACAATACGGCCAAGAAGGCGGCTCAGGCCTTACCCATTGAATTAGATGACTTTCTCATCGATATTTACTACTACTTGGACAAAAGTAGTAAACGCGTCAAAGGAGTGAAAGCACTGCAAGAACTCTGTGATGCCCCGACACACAAGATTCTGAAGCATGTCGCAACAAGGTGGCTGTCCCTTGGTCAGTGCCTAGACAGGCTGATTGAACAGTGGGAGCCACTTCGCCTCTTCTTCAAAGAAGAAGTACGAAGAAAAATGCAACCAACTGTAGCCAAGACTCTAACAACGAGCAAGAAGGACGGCACTGTATCTACTGCCAGTACTGGCACTGCAGGATCAAGCACTAGTGGAGCAGCATTCACCACTACCACTGCAGTATCTGCTGCGAAGAAGACAGCAGGGACAGCACCAAAACCAATGCTGAGAGCAGGTAGCATCACCGGCCCTTCATCACGTTCATCTACAAAGCAGATCCCTTCAGAGTCGAGAAAGACTGTGATAGTCCCATCTACAGGCAAAGAAGGACCCAAGTTAAGTTCTGCTTTTGCCAAATCACTTGATAGAAGCTCAGCAAAACCTTCGAATCAGAGGTCTTCTTCCTTGGCTGCACCTACCTCAAGCTCTCTCCTCAAATGTAAAGTTGGATCTGGTACTACGAGTCTGACCTCTTCTGCTGGCAGTAAACGCAAGTGTGATCGCCCTGCGGCTAAGTGTACTACGAGTTCTACAACTAAAAGCGCATCTTCCTCAAACACTGTGCAGGAATCTAGAGAAAAACGTGTCAACAGGATGTTCTTGTCTCCACAAACAAAACTCCATTGTTTCTTCCTTCGATATGCTAACAAGCTTTTTGAGAAGGGGAATCTTCTGCTCCAAAGAGACGAACCCTGTATTCATCTCCTGCACGGAGAATTGAATGGTCTTCTGAAAGATATCTTCGTACGGTTTTTGAAACCATCGGTGTCATCGGTTCCTCTGGTAAATTTACCCTTCTCTGACAGAAATCATCAGAAGAATGATGAGGACCTCATGATTGGGAACGATGCCAAACTGTATATAAGGGAACAAAGGAGTCTCAAGAAATCCACCTTCACTCTGAGTGAGTCAGACATCCAAGGTTTCTTCAGTGCAGTTTGCTCATATTATGTGAAAGCCTGCAATTACATCTTCAAAACCTGGCCGCTAGATGATGAATTAGCCAAGCATGCTCAGGTGCTGGATGTTAAGCTACACCAAGAAGTGGGGTTTGACTGTGTGGAGTTTTTCATCAAGAAATTCCCCTGTCTGTTCAGTGGCGGTGATAGTGACATAGACAGTCTTGAGAGTGAATTCGCTCACTACCAGGCAGACGCCTCCATAGCTACAATTGCTACTGAGACAGTGAGAGTGGATGAGCAGTGGCATCGGATTTCACAGCTCACAGATCCCTGCACTGGTGCCAAGAAGTATCCTAATTTGAGCAAAGTGATGAAGGGAATCTTGGTCATTCCTCATTCGAACGCATCATGTGAGCGGGCACTCAGTCTTGTACGGAAGAATCATACTGAATTTCGTCCCAATTTGAGTGTCAAAACCCTGGAAGCTCTCTTAATTGAAAAACTAGCTCATAGCACCCCTTGCTACCAGAGAGAATACAGCAAAGACATAATCAGAAGGGCTAAAAGAGCCACACAGCTGTCACTCAGCAAAGCTGCCATGGAAAAAGCAAGCAGCAGTAGTACCAGCCAGTAAGGTAAGAAAAATATTGCTTCTTTTGTGCTTTTTGTTAATCTTTGATTGTCCCCTAACTTACTAATATTAACATACATGTAACATTAAAAAGTGCACAATTTTCCCCTTTTTTTGTTCAAAAAGTGGGAATTCTTAACATGTTAAATGCTCCAAAATAGGGCTCAGAGGGCACTAGAGAGCGTCTAGAACCCCAGAGCTTCCAGGGCCCTAAGGCGGGCCCTGGACCCCGCCGCAAGGGTCGAGCGCTCCGCGCTCGAGATGTGCGCTTCGCGCACATTATTTGGTGTCGGTTGAAAATCCTCCCTAATTCTGATTTCCAAAAGTTGGCATCTCTGGAATAGGTGTACCATATCCCTGTGTGTCGGAAGAGGCGACCAGGGTTGCGTCAGGAAGGGCATCCGGCATAAACACCTATGCCAAATCATTATGCGGACAACAAAACGAATTTCCATACCGGATCGATGTTGTCCCATGCCAAGTTGGTAAACATATATGGTTGAATACTTGTTGGTATGAGTGTCTGCTGATTTTGATTAGCTGCGAGCTTCTGTAAGCACAAGGCTGTGTCATTTTCTTCCAGCTGAGAGTAAGATATCCCATGGCCTAATCTGTTCAACGTCCTTATCAACTCCGTATTCCCAGTTAGTGTTTTAACCATGTATGGAAGCAGTATATGTTTTGGTGGCTTCTGCATACCACATGTCACTGCATATACCACATCTTTCCTGAAGGATTCCGTGAGCATTGTTACTCTCCATGAAGGGTGTTTGTGTTTTGGATCACCAGTTAATAGATCGATCAGAAACCGTCGAAGATATTCTGGTGCAGTGAATGATTCTTTCTCCACGTCGGACGGGTGATAGGGTCAGGTTGTTGGTTTTTTCTCGTCCTTTATTGTTGCTCTCAAAAATGTCGATGACTGATCAATGATCTTCGAGATATTTGTTGATTTATCTTTCCAAGTTTTCAGCTCCCTTTCCATGTCGCAATACTCACTGACGATATATTGCATTGTTATGCAATCAGGTACAACATATTTTCCTTTTGTGTCAGCGAAAATATGAATACAGTCTCCCAACTCCTGTTCCAATTTCCGACAGAGATGTTTCTTGGTGGATTCTGTTCGACTATGTATGCCTCTGGCAGACATCATCGTTCGCAGCTTCTCTGTAAGCATTGTAACTGACAATTTGCTTGTTGGGAACGATATCAGTTCGTATATAATGAAACAGTTCTGCATATGATTCGTCTTGCTTTTCGAGATAAATATCATTTCCTGAGAAGGAGCAGGCTCTGCATCGAGACCAAGTGCTGGTCTTATGTAGTCCCTGTAGCAGGAAGCATGATAATGTGCTTCAGCAGCAACTATGTCCCTACTCGTTCTGGCTAAAAGCTTGGTGTCACACTTGCGGACTGCACAAGCTCGAAGCTTCTGGTCCGATCTCAACTCCACAGATTGGACTAGTTTTTCCCGAGTTGACGTTCCCTTGTATCTCTTGACATTTTCGCAGAAAATGCATGTGTAGTCATAGATGCGTGATTCTGATGAGGATCGTCTTGCCGGTCGCTTAGCATTGGAACACCCAGCAACAGCTTCCTCAGTTGAGCTTGGATCTGTTTTACGTTTAAGGGCTTCCAGATCTCTCTTCATCGTGAAAATGCTCCTGCATTTACGATGGTAGAAGATCACTGGAATCTCCTTGTCTGTCACAGATTTAGCAATGTCAAGTATAGGGGAGTGATCTCTTACTTGAGCAGTATTTATTAGGGTTTTCCATGATTCAAAACTTTGTAGACTGGTAAGTTGTTCATTTGGATCAATTCTCAGTGATTCCTTGTGAATTATACAGTGTCTTCCAGTTGGCTCTTCGGCCTCATCTCTGGTTTGTTCTTCCATTGCGATTGTACTCGCAACTACACATACTGGACAAGCACTAACACCACCACCACCACCATTACCACATTCCCTGGAATGACAAAAGGAAATAACAATTTAGTTGGGTAATACAGATGGAAATACAGTAATGTTTAAGGCTATCCACTACTTTTAGGCATTTTTAATACATGTTGATGTTTCAATTTGTGAAATATTGCATCTGGGATGTTACATATTCATCTAGTTTTTTGTAATATTAAATAGTTAAACCAAAAATTACACTGAGATACCAAAAGTTGACGAATAAACCTAAAATGTTCAAAATCTATGTTTTGTTCCAAAATATCAAAATTTGGGGGTATGGTTGAACTTTGCCAAAATATGTACCCCAAACAACCACCATATTACAAAGTAATGTTATATTCCAATGCAGTGGTTCCTTGTGAAGATTTTGAGGGGTCAAATGTTGCTCTGGGAGTTTTCATTTTTGAAATATTGACAAAAACATACAATGTGAATTCTGAAATCGAAGTGATTTCGGCCACTTTTTCACTGAATTTAACATATTTTTTGTCATTATATCAAAAGTTTGACAAACAACCCCCATAAATGTTCTATATTTCTATTACTATATTAGTTGGCATCCAGTATGCAAATTATTGGCACTCTGTGGTCCTTAAAAAAAATCTATTCCAATTTTAGCAAATATCACATTTTTTAGCGAAGCGGGCGTATAATAATATTTCGGGTGATAACACAGAGATGGCCGAGAGTTGTACACTGTTATCACTTTTTTTCATATCTAGGGACATATATCTTGCTAAAAATCACAATGAGCCTTACTCCATCTGTATGGTACCGACCAACCCCCTTGGCTCATACCCTCCATAGACTTGATTTCATCTTGTGTCTTCAACATTTCTTTTTTTTTTTGGTCCAAGATCCAAAATCAGAATCAGGTAAATATATATTTTTTTCGGGACAAAAAATTGACATTTTTTGACAAAAAAGCTATAATTTTTTATTTTACCCTCAATACATTTCACTTTTTAGGTCATCTCTATCATCTCAGTTGAGATGACCTAATAACCCCGGTTTCGAAGTCTGTCCGTCCGTCTGTACGTCCTCCACAATCAAACCGAGTGGAGACAAATAACCAATAGTGGAATGGATAGAGGTCGATGAGACATGCACAACGATATAACTTTCAAGGTCATCCAAGGTCGAGGTCAACGTCACGAGGCTGTCAAAGTTGTGAAAATCGTCGATTTCAAATCGTATCTCCTCCCTCATTTATCAAGAGAGATCAAATGTTATTAGTGATTCAGATACTATGGACTATTATCTCGAACAACACGAGCCATTTTTTTGAAATTTGCTCTCGTTCCAATTTTATAGCCTTTCAAACTTCGTTCTGATTCCCCGTATGAACCGTTCATAAAGTACGTACATACAAAAATAAAAGTATTAAAAAATTAAGAACCGGAACTCTCCAGGACAAATATTACATTTGAAGCTTTTGTCAGATTTAACTAAAACAATGAAACACAAGTTTATATGCACACTTACTTTCATTTATGACATTAGCATTGTCTTGAATGTCAATTTGTACTTTTCTTTTAATAAATGACGTGCTGTGATATTAAAAGAAAATGGTAAATTACACCGCTAGGGACTGCATTGTCATGGCTTACAAACATCGGTTCATAAGGAACTGCTGGCTTTGCAAGCGATTAGCGATGTATGAGGGGGGTGGGTGGGTGGGTGGTCACAAGCCTGCATACAGAAGGGGGTGGGTGGTTTTGAAACCAGGAAGTAGAGCGTACGTACTTTATGAACTGTGCCCCTATTCCAGTCTGGCACAGAGTTGCTTTCGACCTCTGGCAGAGATGACTGGCACTCCCGCTCGGGGGTATTTTTTATAATTATTCTTGTATATCAATATACTGACCATAACTAGAAACAATTAGAAAGCAGAAAAACATATATTTACATATTAAAATATCAATCTTTACAATTTTCTCATTTTCCCCGAAGCCGGGTGGCGGCCATATTGTATTTCCATGATTTCAGGACTCCCCCCCCCCCCCCCCCGGAGGATCCCTTCGGACTTTTTTTCTGTCACTGAGGACATATCCAGGAGTCAAATTCTGTTGAGTTTGCTTTTGTTGCAATTTGTGGGAGGTCATCTGACATTTTGACTGTACTAATATCACTGTGCCCCATTTGTAAATAAATTTTAGTGAAAATAATCTGATGCACAGAAGAATAAAAGCATTTTTTTTTTAAAAACGTGACGTGCAGTCGGACATTTGGGTTGGAAAGTTCGGTCAAGCCGCTGTAATTAAGTATCCACCTGGATCATCTCAATTTTTTTTTTACATTGATTAATTATTGGTAATAAGTTGAATAATTTAAGACACGTAAATACGAGTTATTGATAAACTTGTCATTTTGTGAGGGAATTTCATAGTCGCAGGCTCTAAAAGGGCAATAAAACAAGAAAAAATAAAAAATATGCCAGAATGTGCATATATCATGCGAATCCACCACTGACCGACACAAATGCTGATTTTCTCAGACGGTGGGTGACAACCTTTTGATTAGATGAGAAATTTCATATAGAATGTTTTATATGTTGTATTTTTGCATGGTCTAATATATGTCATATTTTAAGGTGAAACAAGAAAAAAGGCCAATACTGGGCATGTATATTCAATAAAAATCCTGTAGATTCAGTAATATACATTAAGACCCATGAATCTATGTATTTTAAGGTCCTATGGAACACTGTCTGTGCAATGAACCAAATTTCATGACCAGTAGTAGTCTTTGTGACTTTCAAAAATGCCACTCAATTCAGGGTATGCCCCAATATAGGGGTGGTAACCACTTACATGCGCTTAGCCATATTATAACAAATGCAAAAGAGCATGCCAACAACAACTCAAGCAAGTTATTGGCAAAAATAAATTGTTCAACATTACACTTTGACATATTTGTGGCCTTCATTAGCTATTGCCTGATATTCCCGCCAAGACTCGTGCCTGCGGCCCAACCCATCCTCGTAAAGACATAACATGTCACTTTAAGCATTTGCTAATTTTTAGCTTTGTTGCATTTCCTGTTCTTTACAAATTCATAGCTGAATTTGATTTGAATGTGCTTTGAAAACTATCCCCTCTGGTGTTGGCCTTTAGATTGCTGGGTTAATAATTTGCTTCTTAGGAAACCAATGGGAAGACAAATTACACCTCGTTTAATTGCCCAAGCACTTGGCACTGAGGTTTTAGTTGTGCCGAACAATATTAGATTCAACTCCAATTTAATTATCTGCCTAATTTTTTTTTCCATGCATTTGTCTCCACCAGTGGGTCTCAATACATCATCAGATGAATCTGCCAGAACAGAAAATGTTCCTGGTTTAGCAGCACTGGCTGGAGGTGGTCCAGAATCTGTGGACACCACTGGACCTGCCCCTCCCTTGACCCATGGACAGGGTGAGAACTGGGGCACAAGTCTATTTGTATTGTCAAAGCAACTTCCTGGAACAACTTCAATGTCTGTATGTAAAGTTTGCAAACACCTTTATGTATCGGAAAGCTTACCTTTTGAGGGTAGCATTTATAATGTTGCACTTTAACTTGGTGGGGAGAGAGATAATATTGGAGTGGTTTTACTTGAGGATTTACTGTTGGCTTATTGGTGAAGACATTGGATTGGTATCCTGGAGGTTATGGGATGAAGTACAGTTGGAGGCAGCAGTAACAGGGATTTGGATTCTCGGTTTTGAGAAACCAAGTTGGTTTCAGGAGAACTACCATGTCATTGGAGGATTGTCTGCAAAACCCATCTGGCTCATTAACTAACTTCAGGGTGGAGATAATCTGCCTTACTTACCACCCATAATTTGCCTTGCTTTTCATGTGATGTTTGCCTACTCATTGTAGTTGACTCTCATTGCCTTCCCCCTCTTTACAGGACCTCATTCTTGATAACTATGAGATTTCCCCTTTTGTACTTAACTTAAATATATAAATGTCAAGAAATGGATTTCTTTAATTAGCTGCAGTACTTCAGCTGATATAACACCACATTTTTTTTTAATCTCTTTTGGTTGTTCTTTCCTCAACTTGCATCTAAATATTTCTTCCTCAGTGCTGCCTTCAGCATTGGACAGTGCAGTTCTGCCTGAGAGTGTCCATGGGGAGACTGCAACAGCCAGCACAACCAACACACCCACCATGGCCTCATCGTCCCAAACTGGTGTTGTCACAAGTGTTACACTATCTATGGTTGCACCAGGACCCTCCACCCATGTATGTAGAGGTTTCAGAATGAATAAATGTGACCCTCCAGTACAAAATCAGTCGGAAGTCGCAAAAATTCAATATTGAGTTATTGGGTTTATTTGAAAGCCTATAAAATAAGCTTCACAACGGTGTATCATACATGGTGGTCCGTCACAAACTGACCGAGATACCTTACGATGACGTTTGAGAAACTATTGCTAGTATACGTTGCTCAGGACTTTGTTTCTCGAACCCCAGAAGCTAATATCCGGTTATTTCGATTTTCCCAATAACGTTTGTTGTAAAACTTCAGCGTAAGATATCTCGGTCAGTTTGTGACGGACCACCATGTATGATGCACCGTTGTGAAGGTTATTTTATGGGCTTTCAAATATACGCTTCTAAGGACTTTGTTTCCCAAACTCCAGAAGCTAATATCCGGTTATTTCGATTTTCCCAATAACGTGTGTTGTAAAACTTCATTGTAAGATATCTCGGTCAGTTTGTGACGGACCACCATGTATGATACACCGTTGTGAAGCTTATTTTATAGGCTTTAAAAATAAACCAAATAACTCAATATTGAATTTTTACGACTTCCGACTGGTTTTGTACTGGAGGGTCACAAATGTGTTTTGCTTTGCCGTTCTCCAAATTCAATATCTTCTTGCCATTCTTTTTCTCATTCCACCGTCTCGTCATCAATCTATCAAGAACCTTACACAGCCTCTGTCGAAAATCCTACACCTGCCTCTATACAGGTGGTTCCTCAGACTGAGGGAGTTGCGACGGAGACCGGTGTGCGTCAGGATCCGAAAGACTCTGAGCCTCAGAGTGGGGATTCTGGAAGTCACACGGACTCTCTCCAAGATCCAATGGATATAGGAACAGCCCTGCCAGATGTGAAAAGTGAATTGAAGGCTATACCAGAAAAAGATGATGTGGAACGCACTGAGGTATGAAACCACAATGCAAACATGTCTTGCTGCAAACAACAGCTCAAAAGCAATATTTTTATGACGTTGCCCTCCTTCAGTGAGGGGTAGATGGACAAGTGGAGATTGGAGTGACGAGCTTGTCTCGGTGATTATGATTACTTCTGGTTGGTCCACATGCTATGTTGTTATTTTATGCTTGCATTAACTGTACATATCTGACAGGATGGTGCAGTGGTAGCGCAATTACTTTTCACCTGTCTCGCCTGGGTTTGATTCCTGATCCGAAGAAAAACTGTTGGATTGTTGCATCACAAAATGTGCTGTTCTTCAGCGAGATGTTCATCTGGGTGTGCCGTCTGTTAGCATTAAGGTGATGGGCAATAAAGATCCCACAGTGTCGTTCATGAAGTGTAGATGATTGTTCGCCGGCACACTGAACAAATTGCAAATGCTTATCGCCCTCAGTCAAATATCAGGCCTGTCCAGCCGATTCTTGAAAGACTTGGGCCAGAAACTTTCTAGCCGACCCCACAACAAAGTGAGAATAATTGGGGCTCTTAAAGAAGTAGTGTTGTAGTTGTAACTACCCTCGCCAAAGGAGAGGGTATTGCATTTGGGTCCGTTTGTTTGTTTGTCCGCACAGAACTTTCTTATTTTTCTCCACAACCGCTTGTCGGATTGAGACGAAGCTTTCACCATTGGTGCGATGACTAATGTATAATGTTTTAATGATAATTATGACGTTATAGGTCACGTGGTGTGGCAGCCTTGTTGGAAAAACTTTGAACCTCTGTATCTCTGAAACCACACAAAGGTAAAATTTAAACTTGGCACATAGCAAGTACTCCACATTGGGGAACGAGTGTGATTTTTATGACGTCATAGGTGCCTTTGTTATGACGTCATTGCACATGTAGAATGCTACATCCGATCAGTGTGAAAATTTTTGAGGCTCATCTCGGGATAAAATGATCCACAAAACGTTTTATGTGATGACGTCATCGGTCACGTGATTTGGCAGCCATATTGTTTTTATTTAAAAAAAAAAAAAGAATCTTCTTTGAAATGGCCCGAACCGGTCATCACTGCCAGCAATTATAAAGTGGCAGTTCTAATTCTGTCTCTTATTAATTACGTAACACAACAGTACACAAACGCCACACAAAATACATCACACAAAACAAGTCATGGTGAGGGTCTACAATCTCTGATTGCTTCTTGTTGTGGTGGTAGTCATGGGAGTAGTAGTAAGAAGTAACTATTTGCATGCAATAATAAATGTACAGTGTATTTATTGCCCAATAAATTTTTGTTTTGCATAGTTAAACACATTATATTTGTCCATTGGTATTGTTGTGTCCATGGGGTGTGGGGTTGCATTTGTTTTCAGAGGCCTTAACTTCATGGAAAGCACATAGTTATTTGAACATGTACTAAGTGTATGTGGTAAGGGTAAGTTCATTGCTGTGTTTCCGGGATGACAACACTGTCCAAAATTGTGGATTGCGGTTAAGGCGTTATGTTTTCGTGTTCCCCCACGTAATGCCAGGTAAGTGTAGATGACATTGAATCACAAAGAACAGCATGGGCCACAACAGGCAATTTTGCATTTCTTCGATGCTGGAGAAGAAGGGCATTGGTGGCCTGGTGCGTTGTCGGCGCTCATTAGCTGGTTGGGTATGGCCTAATCTATGCTTCTTCTTAGGGGAATATGGGGCCAGCAGGTGGCCAGGTTATAAATATACTGAGCTGGAGTGCTGTCTGTTTCTTGCTTTACCTTTGTCTCTGACGAATGGTGGCTTGGCTTGGAGCTGGCTCTTGTGAATCCCTGCCGTCTACCCTGTGCCGCTCGCCCTGCCATCTGCCGTCTGCCCCGTGCCGCTCGCCCTGCCATCTGCCGTCTGCCCCGTGCCGCTCGTCCTGCCATCTGCCCCATGCCGCTCGCCCTGCCGTCTGCCGTCTGCCCCGTGCCGCTCACCCTGCCGTCTGCTGTCTGCCCTGTGCCACTCGCCCTGCCGTCTGCCCCGTGCCGCTCGCCCTGCCGTCTGCCCCGTGCCGCTCGCCCTGCCGTCTGCCCGTGCCGCTCGCCCTTCCGTCTGCCCGTGCCGCTCGCCCTGCCGTCTGCCCCGTGCCGCTCGCCCTGCCGTCTGCCCCGTGCCGCTCGCCCTGCCGTCTGCCGTCTGCCCCGTGCCGCTTGCCCTGCCGTCTGCCCTGTGCCGCTCGCCCTGCCGTCTGCCATCTGCCCCGTGCCGCACGCCTTGCCATCAGCTCTTTGCATTATCTAATAGATAAATAAATGTCATTTTCTGTCTGTGTGTAACACCAATAACGCCAAAACTATTGGGCGAGGAGGTGGGGGGGAGGAGGCGCGTGGGGGGGTGGGGCGAGGAGGCGTGGGGTGGGGTGGGGCGAGGAGGTGCGGGACGGGGTGGAGGAGGTGTGGGGCGAGGAGGCGCGGGGTGGGGTGGGGCGAGGAGGCGCGGACGGGGTGGAGGAGGCGCGGGTTGGGGAGGAGGCGTCGGGTAGGGGGAGGAGGTGTGGGGAGAAGAGGCGTGTGGTGGGGTGGACTGGAGGTGAGGGGTGGGGTTGGGTGGAGGAGGTGTGGGGTGGGGTTTTGGGAGGGGGCGTGGGGATTGATATACGTATGTATTGTATGGTTCCCATCTGGATCGATGGCTCATGATGCTGGCTGGTATATACCGACATTCACGTCTGTCCTTGATGTGATTTAAGTGTGCCATGAACGTTGGATCAATGTTTAAAAAAAAAATGTGGGAAGCATTGGTTGGAAAAGGATAAAAATGAGTTCTTGAGTTTGTGAGGTTTTTAAGTTTTTGTCATTGATGAAGTACTTGCTGATACAAGAGTAATTTACTTGTAATCTTAAAGTCCCATTTATCATTGACCATTCTGCGATGGTGATCAAATCATTCATGTTTTAAGAACCTGTCACTTTCTTCCGTTTTATAATCATTTCTCCTCCACCCTTTTTTATTTCTTTACATCCATGAGTAGGACCCAAGTCCAAATGAACAGCCGAAGGCACCACCAGTCGAAGATCCAAACGGCAGCAACAGAGACAAGAATAATAAACCATCTCCCAGTAAGGCATCTGCCCAAGATTCAAAGCCATCTCTCGAACAATGCAATGTGAAACAATCCAAGTCACCCTGCGAGGTTATCATCAAAAAGGAGGCACAGAAAGACGCAACGGCTGGCACTGTTTCTGCAGCTGGTAAGAGTCAGTCCTGTGCATTCATAAGGTTGTTTGTTGCTTCTTTTCAGACTTTCTTTGATTCCTTTCCTCTATACAACGCAATCACCATTGTATTCGTTGCCCAGTAGGTTATACATATATTGGTCTTCATTTTGTTTGCTTTTAACACCCTTTCCAACATCACCTTGACCTGGTGAAAGTAGAACCCACTGAAGCTACAATGGGGAAGGAAGATCTGAGTGCAGAAAGTGTTCTACAACCATCGCAGCAGCTTGAGAGGCCAGCAAAGAAAGAAGCAGAAGAAAAGCCAACCGCGGTGTCGACTGAAGCCAATGACCATCTTCCAGCTGCAGAAATCAGTGAGGGTACTCCGGACTCGAGCATCAAGGGTGAAGATTGATGCACTTCAAATTATTTTGCTTTTTAGTTGTAACATTCATTGTTTTTGTATGCATCAAGATTTTTCTCAGTCAGTGCCAAGATGTCTCGTGCAAATTTTCACATGGAAAGACTTCTACTCGTTATTGTAGTCCTGCATTTCTTCGCCCACCCCCTCTTCCCCACTTCCCCACTTCATAATTGTTTGATATTGCAATCCAACAAATGCTGTCAATTCTCTATATTCGTTTTCAATATGCATTATTTTGTGGATCATCATATTGCAATGCCAGCAATCTTCCATTTTACATCAAAGTCGAACTTCAAACTGCATGATTTCCAGCAAAGATAATTGGTCCTCTTTCACCAGAGGGGATTATAGGTTTGCTCTCCGTCTGTCCGTCCATCCAACCCACCTGTGATCTTTCTGACTTTTTTTTCCCCATACGCTTTTACGTTTTAAACTGAAACTTAGGACACGGCTTTATTAACCTCCGCCATCGAAGATGGATGGAGGTTACTGTTTTCACCCCTTTCTGTTTGTTTGTTACTTACGAAATCTAAAGATTTCGTAAGTATATTGATCAGTTCCGTTTCTGTTTGTTTTTTTGTGTGTTTGTTTGTGTTTGTTTGTTTGTGTGTTTGTTTGTTTGTTTGTTTGTAGGCACGATAGCTCGAGAACGGAAGAAGCTACCAATGTCAAATTACACCACGTGATTCAGGAGGGTGATGGCTAGCGCTGATTAGATTTTGGTCAAAATCGGTCAAAGGTCAAGGTCACAGTGAGGTCAAACATAATTCCGTAAATTAATGTGGAGAATTGGAGTATTTTTGCTTCGCTCGACGTTACGAGTTTGTTTTAACCTCGATTTTAATATTGTCTTCGGTTTTTGCGATCGCTTAGGACGCTTAAAACTCGGTTGTCGAAATTCTGGTAAAAATCGGATGTTTTGGAGACGTTTTAAGAATGTATAAAAAATATTTCACTCGACGCGTCACGGGTCGTCCCATGATGCAGTGTGCTCGAGCAGATGCGTCGTTGACCCACGTAAAGGTTTTGCGTGTGCGCGCTGACGGTGTTTTCGATAAAGATGGTGTTTAAAAGTCATTTTTATCCCAATAAAGGTTATCGTCGCATGCCTGACTCGCTAAGCCATCGGATTATGTAAAGATTGTTGGTGGACGGCCGAATATTACGGTTTTGTGACTTTGATAAAATAATTGCGTGGAGAAATGGAGATTTTTGCTTCGGTCGACGTTACGATCTTTGATGGTTTGGTACAGAATCATCGTAGAAACTTCTGGTTTGCGTCGCTACCTTCTCTAGAGACAGCTTTTATTAGACAATGTCAGAGGTCAGGTTGACGATTTCGTAAGTACCAGTCTATGTCTGCTTGTTTGTTTGTTTGTTTGTTTGTTTGTTTGTGAACAGTATTACGGAAAAACTCCTCGACGGATTTTGACGAAACTTGGTGGGGCGGTTAGGTCTGGTCCAAAGATCATGCTATTAGATTTTGGACTTGGTCCAAAATCCAATATGGCTGCTATGGCGGCCAATTTGAAAAAATATTTGAATTTTTTTTTTTTTTTTGCATTTCTACATGTTTTAAGTGATTTCCAACCCCCCCCCCCCCCCCAAAAAAAAAATTTTTGCAAATTTTTTTTAAAGAAAATCTCGAATTTTTTTTTGCATTTCTACATGTTACAAGTGATTTCCAACAAAAAAATGCCAAAACTATAATTGCGGCTGATTTTAGAACTTCAGGTGGATATCCCCACGTAAAATCAATTTCTGTCTCAAGGAATCTAGTTATGACGAATGAATTGAGTATGTAAAAGTTAAAAGTAAAAGGGAAAGTTGCAAACTATAACTCTGTGAGCACTGTTGACGTCAAATTGAATGAATAGGATATCAGGTTCACTTGAGTGACCTAGCAGTATTGGTGGTGGAGATTTTGCACTCTACCGAGTGCTCCCCCTCTAGTTTATGACAAGTTACAGAACCAGTTCAAGCTTCAGGGTGTTTCATCAATTTTTCACAAAGTTATGCCCTTTTTGGACAGAAAATATCACATTATGCACATGGATCAGTGTTCAACTGCGCTGACTGTGCCCCCACTGCTTGACACCCATTGGTTGGACAGTTGGCCTGACTCGACCCCAATAAAATCATGTGCCGCCATTCCATGAAACAGCACAGATTATCAGACCTTAGGCCTGGGTGCTAGTCCATGGCCCAATGCAATTTCATTGATCCCAGGTGTATAACCACTATGGATTTATATTTTGTCGCGATCCCGGCTGTTAATATCTTCCAGCACGGAATACTGACGTTATGTCCGAGCTTCAAGCAGTCCACGTGTGGACAAAGAGAACAACAAAACACACCACTGTGTTTCAAATCGGCCTCTAGGGGTAGGCACGATATTTTATTGGCTCGATCTCAAAAATGGCTGGTAACGGAATGGATTACACAGCACAAAAAACCTTCCAGAACTCTTGGCAACAATAGAGTTCCAAAAACAGCTTGTACAACTCACAGCTCCGCTCAACGATAGCTGGGAATAATGATCACACTCGTCCCGATTTAACTCGATCCTTTTAGACGGAGCTATCAACGACCAGCGCGACTGTGCTGTCGAGAGTCTTGAAAATCGCTTTTTAAACGTGCGATTTGGAGCGCTCGATATATTTTTCCACTCGCAATCTTAGAGCCACGTCTGTCGCCAACAATGGCGCCCCGGCTCTCACGCAGTCCACCCACCACGTGCCGACTCGCCCACCAATCTCTGGGAGCCTGAAAAAGATCACGTGACGTTGTGGGCGGGACACTAAATTTGGTGAGAACATGGTTTTTCTCACAATATGCACATAAGCCAAACATGTATGGCTTAATGTATGTACATCCGGTTGTTGTACATCGCTCCCTCCCAATTCCGACTCCATGTGCTGCAAGGCGGCATCGCCGGGCGCCTTCGGCGCCCCGGTGATGTCGCGTGCTGGAGGATTTGTTATCTATTCACTTGGTATGGGGGCGTTGTACTTTGAATGCACCGCTACTTATTTTTATTACTTTTGGCACCGAACGTGCCATTATACTCCACCCAAATAAAGGTATGTGTTTATTGGTGTGAAAAGTCTGGCTAAAACCCAAACTTCATTTATTTTGCTTTTGTATGAACAGCATAATTAAAGGGTGTCAGTGGATGGACTACAGTTATGCACGCTCACCTCTGTCTTGCCAGAGTTAGAATCCCGATCCAGCTACGAACCGTCACCCCAATCACACTCATGTTTTTACTTCATGTGTGCACATCGGGTTATTTAAAATATCACATTGGTACGGAACATGTATTGCGAGACAATTCTCGCTCTTGGTGAGTCATATCCGAGCGATGCTTGGTGTGAGAACTGTCAAAGTGCACTTCTTTATGCCTTTGCTGATGGTTGCCGGAGGAATTCTTTTTTCGGTTGTCCGTACGTGTGTGCCTCCGTCCGTGCTGATTTTCTCTGTTTTCTCTTTGACTGCTTATCCGATTGGCATGAAATTTTCATCATAGGTGCGACTACTCATGTCAAATGTTTTAATGATAATTATGGTGTCGTAAGTCACATGGTGTGACAGCCATGTTGGAAAAAATGAAAACCTTTGGACCTCTGTATCTGAAACCGCTCCATGGAAAAAAATTGAAACTTGGCACATGTCAAGTTCTCCCTATGAGATATGTGAACCTTTTTATTTTTGTTATTTTTTTCTTTGAATGTCATCAGTGACATCTTTATGACGTCATAATTGCATATGTCAAACGCTTTATCCGATCAGCATGAAAGTTTTTGAGGTCATCTGTGGCTAAATTATATGGTGGGGAGGGGGGGGAGATTGATGAAGTCATTGGTCATGTGGTTTCGCAGCCATTTTGTCTTTTAAACATAAAAACCTTCAAAAATCTTCTCTGAAATGACAACATATCGAGGCGAAACTTTACATGTATTATTGCCTATCCATAAGGAACAAAAACTTCTCCACCTATGATATCATCGGTCACATGTTTTGGCAGCTATGATTTTTTCTTGAAGAATAAACCTTTAAAAACCTTCTCTCCAGAATGGCTTGACATATCAATGGGAAACTTTACCCACATGTTCCTCAAGCCTTGTGGATACTAGAGTGTTCATGAATAATTAATAGGTTACATGGTCTGGCAGCCATATTGGATTGGACAAAAATCTTTTTTTTTTTAATTATCTTGAACCGCTTCATCCATCGACGTGAAACTTCGCAATTATCATCTCGTAGTCATGGGGAATATGTGTTTTAAATTACAAACTGATCGGATGCATAGTCTGGCAGCTAGAATTATTTAATATTTTGAATTTTGGTTCAGCGATTTAAATCAAACTTGGTACAAGTATGTATAATAAATACCACCACCACCGAAGGTGAAGGAGGTTATGTTGTCACCCCTTTCTCTCTGTTTGTCTGTGTACAGGATATTTCAAAAAGTTGTGGACGGATCCGAATGAAATTTTGTGGACAGGTTTGGTGTGAGAGAAGGACGAACTGATTAGATTTTTGTTGAGATCCGGATCCAGATCAGACAACTAGAATTTTTTTCGTGATTCTTCACCATTGACAGATTGGCCCAAAAACGATATATAGCACGATATCTCAAAAAGTTGTGTACGGATTCGGATGAAACCTGGTGGCCAGGTTGGGTATGTGACCACGACAAACTGATTCGATTTTGGTGAAGATCCTCATCTGGATCTGTATCTGATAATTTTTAAAGTGTTTCGTCACCTTTGAGAGATAGGGCTAAACCAATATATTACATGACATCTCAAAAAGTTGTGGACGGATTTGGATAAAACTTGGTGTGTGTGTGTGTGTGTGTGTGTGTGTGTGTGTGTGTGTGTGTGTGTGTGTGTGTGTGTGTGTGTGTGTGTGTGCACGCGTGTGTGCGTGTGTGCACGCGTGTGTGCGTGTGTGTGCGCGTGCGCGCGCGCATCATTATGTCAAGGAGAAATCGATTTGATTTTGGTGAAGATCTGAATCCGAATTTGGATATCAGAATTATTTTGTCTTTTAAGTGATTCTTCACCATTGAGAGATAGGGCCAAACATGTACGTAGCATGATATTTCAAAAATGTATTGGACCAGATATGTTCTCGTGGACCAGGCATTGCGTGGCGGAGCTATGCGCTCTACCGCGTGCCCTTCTAGGTTCAGAATAAAATTAGCTGTTTGTCGGTTTTCTCTGCTAGTTAGTACATTTCACAGCAAAGACTCAACCATGAGAACCAAAGAGCTTTCAAAACACCTCTGAGATAAAGTTGTGGAAAGGCACAGATCAGAGGATGGGTATAAAAATATTTCAAAGGCCTTGAATATCCCTTGGAGCACAGTCAAGCCAATTATTAAGAAGTTGAAGGCGTATGGTACCACCAAGACCCTGCATAGATCAGGCCGGTCAGATCCCCAACCTAAATCCAATGGAAAATCTGTGGCATGACTTGAAGATTGCTGTCCATCAACGCTCCCCATGCAACTTGACTGGGCTTGAACAGTTTTATGCAGAAGAATGGGCAACTATTGCCCAATCAAGGTGTTCAAAGTTGGTAGAGACCCATCCCAACAGAATCGCAGCTGTAATGTCTGGCAAAGGTGCTTCCACCAAGTATTAACTCGGGAGGGTGGACATAATCCAACAAAGATATTCACTTGGAAGTTGTGGGAGACAATGTGTGAATAAAGGTGGAAAAGCCTGATTTAATGCAATTTAATTCCAGGCTATCATGCTACAAAAGGTGAAAATTTTGAAAGGGGGTGTAGACTTTGTGTAGGCACTGGACCTTGTTGTGGATTTAGCTGTGTCCTTCAGTGACTTTCGTTTCATCTTGATGAGATTGTGATAACTGATGTCATTTTTCTGAATGAAGTTGCTTCTGATAGAAGGTGATGAATGTCTCTTCTTTTTCTTTGGCCTTTGTAAGGTCTGTAACTACCACTGAAGATGGAATTTGTCCAGATGTTTTATGATATAGTTGATCTGCCTCCAAGGAAGGGTTAAAGGAATTAACCATATTTTGAAAGGTGTCCATAACATTTCTGACATCCTTGTCAGCATGTACTCTTCATATCTTGTCCAGGTCAATTTGAGGCCTAATTGAGGTAATTTGGCCAGATATCTATTGGCACTCTACTTATGGCTGCTCTGTCATGCTGTGACAAGGTCCACCTTTGTACAACAACATTGTTGAGAGTGAACCCTGTCAAACGACCTTTCATCTTTGTGTTATGATCTCGATCATATGTGTGCCTGCGTGTGTGCTTGGGGTGGGGGAAGGGGGGGAGGAGAGACAAGGAAGTCGTCAGACGGGGTGAGGTGGGGGTGCTTCCACTTTCTGTTGGAAGTGTTTTTTTTGGGGGGGGGTAGTTAACAATAAAATCATGCTGTCTGAAAGTATTTGGAAAGCTACATGTATTTATCTTTTATACATTTCCATTTGAACTTGTTTTTGACAACACTGGAAATGTTTTTTTTTTTTTTTTTTTTTTTTATTGTGCGATCAATTTGGGGACATTAATTGGGTGCATTTATTTGGGGCACAGCGGTAATTGCTGAAACCAGCTTATAATCCAAAGATTTGATTGGAACACAGATTAAAATTACAAGGTCTTTATTTGGCTATTTTGTGGATGAGCCAACACCGTACCAGACGACTTGGCTATCGTTCGCATGCACGATGGTTACGATAAGCTCGTTTGGAGATGGTGGTGCCCAATATAGTTTCATAACAGTTAGACATGTTAAACTTAGGTTAGAATCAAAGTTTAATTTTTGTTACTGTAATTTGGTGGGATGATGTTAATCTTTCAGATATTAATCTTTCAAAGGTAAGATTTGGGGGCACGGGTGTTTTATGCATGTATGGACTGATTTATTTTCCTTGTCACTGTGTGCTTGTGACAATTTTTTCACTTTAATTTATTTTCTGCCCTGTTTTTTTTTGATGGGGGGGGGGTTGCAGGTGATTTTGGCCTTTTCCAAGGTGAATTACCCTCTGTGTTTTGGATGCTGATGGGGAAGGACAAAATTTAGCCTTGTCTACCGAGTATGTGGGTTTATGTGTAAAATTTATTAATTTATGCATTTTATTTTTTAACCATCACTGGCACTCCTGGTTACTTCATAATTCAAGTGGTTTTCAAAATGACTCCAGCCTCATCCTTAATTATTTATACATCTATTACTTTTTTGCAGCATCTGCCCCTTCCTGTTCTGTTCTCCCATCTCAATGCACACAAATCGAGACAGCTGACCATCCCAAAACAGAACCTCCAAGCACCACGGCCCAAGTTGCAAATGGATTGTCCACGTCTAAAGCTGTGGTAGGTTTGTGTGCAGTCAATTACATTACAGAGTTCAGTCTAAGTGTTAACAAACTGACGTGCTTGTGAACTTTCTGCACCCAAACTCTCACAGAAACAAGAGTCCCAGGAAATGCCCGCAAAAGTACCGCCCCCGAAGAAAGACTCAGGACAGTGGTATGACGTGGGAATCCTCAAAGGCACAAGCACTGTGGTCACACAGTATCGTCTCCATGCCGAGGGCAGCCCTGGTGGTGATGTAAGTTTTGCAATGCTAGGAAACAGTATGCAATGCTTCAGTTTGAGTGCCATATAAAAAGCAATCCTTTAAATAGAAAAAGTTAGGATTTGGTGAAAGTCCGAGTTAAAGCGACCTTTGTAACAACTAGCAGAGTACCTACCCGTCCTATGGGCGATCTTGTTGCAAGCATGCAACACGTTCTTCTGATGCATACCTTTATTTGGGTGGTATATAGGCAACTGACAGCTCTGTGTGGGCAAAAAAAAAAACCATGAAGTTGTGTGCATGAAGCAAAAACATACCGACTGCTTATAATTCAATTTTAATGGTAATTTAAGCAGTTTAATGTTTCAAATAAACAATTGCAGATAAAATAGAAATAATGGAATCGTTTTGTTGAACAAAATTCAATCTAAATTTTTGACTCACCAAATTAGCCACCTTTTGCAGAGGAAACAGCCGAACATACTCATGGCATTCTTTCTCCAATGGAAATCAAATATTGTTTGGAAAGTTATTCTCAACACTGTTGCAGAAGTTTCCACAAATGTGTTGCACTTATAGGTTGCTTTGCTTTCACCCTTCTATCCAATTCATCCCAAACCAGCTGGATGGGATTTAAGACTGGAGACTGTGCTGGCCATTCCATGATTTGAAGCCTTCTGTCTTGTTCTTTTCTTCTAAGGTAGAACCCCTGATCAACTAGGCGTAGACCAGAGGGTATTGCATGGTGCTGCAAAATGCTGTGGTAGCCCTTTTGGTTCAGGGTGCCAGTCATTCTGTGCAAGTCGCCGACTCTGGATCCAGCAAAAGAGCCCCAGATCATCACGCTTCCTCCTCCATGTTTTACAGTTGGTGTCACACACTGAGGAACCATCCTTTCACCTACTCGACGGCATACAAAAACGCTGCGTGATGAACCGAAGATTTCAAATTTTGATTCATCGGTCCATAAGACCTTCCAGTTTTCAGTAGTCCACTGGCGGTGCTTCATGACCCAGGCAAGCCTCTTTTTCTTATTTTGCCACTCGACCTGTCAAACCTGCAGCTCGAAGTCTTCTCTTCACAGTTGAAACTGAGACTTCCTGACTTCGACCAGTGTTAAGCTGTGCTTGAAGCTGCTGTCCTGTGAGCCGCCGATCACGCAAACTGTTGACTCTCAGAAACTTGTCTTCTGATTGTGTTGTGGCTTTGGGCCTGCCAGACCTCTTCCTGTCAGAGTTTCCTCCAGTTTCCAAGTGCCTTTTGATGGTATAGGAAACTACTCACTGACACCTTGGCTTACTTTGCAATTTTTCTAAAGGAAAGACCTATACTTTTAAGGGTTATAATGGTCTGTCTGTCTTCCTTTGTTAATTGTTTTTTTCTCGCCATTATGATCGCAATATACGACTTCCTGCATTGTAATATTGTCCAAATAATGCTTCAGAGGGTGTAGCAACACAGTCTATTCCAACACTGCTTTTATACAGACAGAGGATTTTTTTAACTAATCAACACCTGTCGGAATTGTTTGCATCAACTTTCAAGGCTTAATTTACTTCCATTGCTGCAGAACTGCTGCAGTTGAGAATCCATTAGTTGTTCCCTGAAAAGAGCCTTTTTTAACAACTCTGAAATTTACATTATTTTACAGTTTTTGGTAACCTAAACTTTTCTTTTTTAACTTCTGGCAGTTCACCGCTTAGCTTTGTACCATTTCAGGTTATTCACTAGACTTGAACTGCTTAAATTTCAGTAAAAACTGGAAAAATGGGGGTGTTCTAAAACTTTTGACCGGTAGTGTATGGTAAAGCTGGGAGTGGGTGGGGGGAGGAGCAAGATTTTGGGGGGGGGGTGGGAAGAGGGGGAGGTGTGATGAGAGGAAAGAGAGAGCATGCTTGAGGTATTGAGGAATGTACTGAATGAGAGAGTGAGATACTTGTTCAGTTGGAACGGAAGTTCAGAAATATTGAGAATGAAGGAAGGAAGCATTGGAACAGATGGAATTTTTCCACACGTGATGAAAGAAAGGTCGAAAATAACTTGCGTGTTTGAAGAAGAAGAAGAAGAGCACGGCAGAGAGGGGAAGTCTTAGAAGTGTTAAAGAAGCGTTAAAACGGTGCCTGGAATCATCTTATACTCTCCGTGTCAGAATTGCTCGTCTTGAGGCCCAGTCACACCTTGACGTTTTAGCCAGCAATGGCAATGTATTAAAATGTATGTAAAACGCTGGCTTACGTTGAACTTTTAATGTTTTTTTTAAAGATTCGGACGTATTCATAACGACTTGGTCTTATGCATAACGTATTAGAAACGGACACAGAACGTTTCGTTGTGTTATAGATAACTTATACCAATGAATGCTGAGCCTGTTGTCGGCCTTCACAACCTATGCCCAACGATAGTCCAACTTATGCATCGCGCGCTGCACGCATCGCCGACGATGACGTGACGTAGCTTATTAAAAGGCTGCAGCACAACGATTCAAATCATAACCGCCGCAGAAATGGAAGTGTCAACATCGCAGTCACACCTTGGCGATCTTGCCAGCGTATGCCGACCTCTGAAAAATGCGTCTAAAATGCTGGCACACGTCGAATACGGTATGGGTAAGTTTGGTATGCGTGAATAGAATGCTAAAGTACGCTATCATACGTCGTATTAAATGGAGTACGTCTTGTAATTTTAAACATGTTGAAAATTTTACGACGTACTTGCCGTATGACACACGCTCCGCATGCGATGGAAATAAGTTGTACGCACGATATGCGATCGTTGACACACATCGACACACGTTACTTGAAAGGTACTCATAAGTCGAAACGCGTCAAGGTAATGGTTAGCGTCAGTGTTCCAGACTCCTGGTTTTTTTTTTCTTCGGTATGACGGTGTTCAGTGTACAGTGCGGTTATTATTTAAATCGTTGAGCGGCAGCCTATTAATTATATTATATTATAACCGCACTAGAAATTGAAGTGTCAAAATCACCATCATACCGAAGGAAGAAAAAATAAATAAATAAATAAATAAAACCAGGAAGTCTGGAACACTGACGCTAACCATTACCTTGATGTGTTTCGACTTATGAGCACCTTACAAGTAACGTGTGTCGACGTGTGTCACCGATCGCGTAACGTGAGTACAACACGTTACTCATAGGTGAGAAATAAGTTTTGGGTACGCTAAACATTACCTCGACGTGTTTCGACTTATGAGTAACTTACAAGTAACGTGTGTCAACGATCGCGTAACGTGCCTACAACTTATGGCCAGCGTTATGCGGAACGTGTGAGTCATACGCTGGCATAAGTCTTAAAATTTCAAGCATGGAAAATTTGAGGACAACCGAAAAGTACAACGTTTAAAGCCAGCGTACAACGACGTATGGCAGTGTTTTTCAGCGTGCTCTCAATGTTATCAAAACTTACCCATAACTTATTCAACGTGTACCAGCGTTTTAGATAAATTTTCCAAAAATCGGCATAAGCTGGCTAAAACGTCAAAGTGTGACTGAGCCTTTACTTTCTGTCTCATGCAAACTATAGCTTCTGGGCTCGCTTTATTCTCTCTTTCTCGCAAACAAACATGAGACCTCGGATGTTTGAGGGGAAACCTTTTCATCATACATTTTTCTTACTCATTTTCACTCCATACTTTTACATTCTCTCTCTTATTTCTCTTTCCTCTCGTTTCCCCAGAAACCTCTAATTAAATATGGTAAAGTCCGAAAAGTTATTGGCCCCTAGTTCCCGGGCTTATTGGGTGCGAAGAAGCTCTGGTGACCTGCCTGTCTCTGCTGCCAACAAGAGAGTGTGGGGGGTGGGGAGGGAGGAAGACTCGGTCAGTTGTCGTATAGGTCCCTCCCATGACCCTTGCGTTTTGAATCGACGTAACTTTTTCATTTCATTTCACCAACAATCGTGGTCTTTCTTTGAATCCTTCCTCAGTTGAACATCATCTTGCTTCTCTCAGTCGCAATTGTCACATTATCTCATTAATCTCTTTAACCTTTCAAATTACAACCTTGACTCACGATTCCGCTTCAAAGGAGGAATATCTGTGTATTCCAACATCAACTCTCCTGTTGCAAGTCTTGTGTACTTTGAATCTCCAAGCTTTGATGCCATTTGGCTTAAAGGTCCACAGAATCAGAAATTTGTTTGGTGTAATGATTAAATATGGCTTCACTTTACACTTATTTGTTTTTTTTCCTTGAAAAAATATCTTGAAACGAAGATTTGAATGTTTTTTTTTGGTGTCCTCGTCTGCTCGACTGGCCCCACCCTCCCAAACACGGCGATGTAATTACAGTACCTTCAGAATGAAACTGAAGACCAATAAGTAACCTGAAGAAGTAAAGAGCAAAGATGGAGTCATCAGGAGGAACCTGGATAGGAATGGGTTTCAGCCGCTACACCACAACCCTCAAACCCATCCAGGTGCAGCCAAGTGAGACTTGCAGAAAAATTTCTGCAAGAATTAATTTCTCAGAGAGATTGATAACGAAAGAGAGGAATAGAGAGTAAAAGAAATGAAAGAGAAGAAAAAGCAAGAATTAGAATGACTAAATTGATTAAAAATGAAAAGCTGAACTGTCTTGCATCAACAAGTATTCAACCCCCTTTTCTGTGACGCTCCAAATTGAGCTCGGGTGCATCCAATTTCCTTTGATCATCCTTGGCATGTCTCTACAACTTGATTGGAATCCACCTGTGGCCGAGTCAATTGAATGAACATGATTTCGAAAGAAACACGCCTTTCTATATCAGGTCCTACATTTGACAGTGCATATCAGCAGAAACCCCATCATGAGGTTGAGGTCCAAGGAGCCGTCCACAGAACTCCGACATAGAATTGTGAGAAGACATAGATCTGGGGAAGGGTATCAAACAATTTCTAGTGTTGACAGTTCCCAAGAGCACAGTGAGCTCCATCATTAGAAAATGGAAAGAATATGGAAATCCCAGACTCTTCCTAGAGTTGGCCATCCGACCAAACTGGGCAAGAACCTTGGTCATGGAGGTGACTGAGAACCCATTGACCACTCTGACAAAACCACCGAGTTCCTTGCTGAGATGGGACAACCTGCCAGAAGGACAACAATCTGCAGCACTTCACAAATCGAGGCTTTGTGGGAGAGTGGCCAGACAGAAATCACTCCTGAGAAAAAATACATATAACAGCACAGCTGGAGCTTTCAAAAAGGCATGTGAAAAACTCTCAGAGCATGAGGCAAAAGATTCTGTGGTCTGATGAAATGAAAATTTAACACTTTGGCCTGAATGCAAAGCGCTACGTCTCGCAGAAACCGAGCAAAGCTCATCACCCATCTAACACCATCCCTACTATGAAGCGTGGTGATGGCAGCATCATGCTATGTCGATGCTTTTCAGCAGCAGGGATGAGGAGGCTTTTAAGTAAGGATAGATGGAACCATGAATGGAGCCAAATACAGGCAAATCCTTAAGGAGGACCCACTTCAGAGTGCAAAAGACCTAAGACTGTGGTGAAGATTTACTTTCCAACATGAGAATTACCCCAAGGATGCAGCCAAAGCAACACTGGAATGGCTTCAGAACAAGAATGTGAAAGTCCTTGAGTGGCCCAGCCAAAGCCCAGACTGTAATCCCATTGAAAATCAGTGGAAAGACTTGAAGATTGCTGTTCACTGACACTTCAAATCCAACTTGATAGAGCTTGAGCAAATCTGCAAGAAAGAATGGGAGAAAGTCCCCAAATCCAGATGTGCAAAGCTGATACAGATATTCTCAATAAGACATGAAGCTGTAATTGCTGCCAAAGGTGCTTCTACAAAGTATTGACTCAGGGGGTTGATTACTTGACACAAGACATTTCAACTTTTCATTTTTATTTAATTTGTAAAAATTTCTAAAAATGTTTTCACTCTGTAATTATGGGTGATTTTGTGTTGATCGGTGACAAAAAAATGTAAATTTAATCCATTTAAAATACAAGCTGCAACACAACAAAATGTGAAAAAGTGGAGGGTTGTGCATACTTTCTGAATGCACTTTTAGTCACTTTCTGAAGTCACGTGATATGTCTTGTATCATGTGACCCACTATGTCATCTCCAGGATACTTTTTCTTCTGGACTTGTGTTTACATGCGGCCTATATACGCTCTGAAAAACTCTGAACTCTGTGGAAAAGTACTGAGGATGCCAGCTCGATGTATTGTTGCTGGTTGTAGCAATACAACCAAAGATGGTGTGGGTGTCCATGTTTCACTAAAGTATCCAGCTCTAAGGAAAATTTGGACAGCTAAAGTAAAACTGACCAGTGGAAAGTGGCATGGCCCAACTGCTTCAAGCTTCATTTGCAGTGCCCATTTTGAATAGAATTTGTCAGACATGGCCTGTTTTCCCAGTTTGGGATGAGTAAATTGTAGCGATTGAAAACCAATGCGATCCCCAAGAAGATTCGACATAATTCTAATTTGATGGAAAATAAGAAAATGGGCAGAACAGCTGCGGAAAAGCAAGAGAAACTGAGTGCAAGTAGCGTTTTTAAAAATTATCATTTATTTTATTTTTTTGTGACCCAGCATTTCTAACGAGCTTTCCCACATCAAAACGGTGGAATATGTAATGTTTTTTTTGCTCCCCAACCATCCTATAATCGACTTCACAGAAACCCATCAAGAGCCATTCAAAATTACATAATGCATTTTTTTTTTGCCCAAATCTGCCCTCTGAAGAAAATGACGTGCACAACTTTATTGCGGACATGCACAAAAATGTATTGTTGCGAATTTGCGCCCGCCGGCGTGCGAACGGTCACGCGACTCGAATGGCGGCCGCCTCGCCCACCGGACGGACAATTCTGTCATGACCCTCTCGGACTAACGCCGGGAGCTAGTCACGGGTGGGCCTTTCGGCCTTCGACTAACTACCTCCCCTAACTACCTCGTGCTCCCACGTCGTCCCTTACACTACAGCACGTTCCTTTTAACACTACCTAGCTAAACTACGTCCCTTCTACACATGCACAGTCTTCCTCTGTCTCCAAATCCTTTCCCAACCTCAATCTCAACTAAAACCCTCTACCTGATCCATTCCACGGGCCCCATGAGGACTTACCCCCGCCCCATGAAGCCGGTCTAACTTAGCTACCCCTTCCCCCTAACTCGTGTCATCCCGTGCCCTGACAGGGGGGTCTTCCACCCCATGCCCGGGAATCCTGTTCACCCGAAAGCGAGGCTTGCTTTTGTTAAATTTTTATTTTTTTCAATTACACGCAGCACCAGCGCGGCAACTCGCAGCTCGCGCACTTTGCACCTGCCCGTGACGTCATGCAGCTGCATGTGTACCTCGTCCCTTCTTGGACGGTACCATCCGGCAGGGATTCACCCTCCTGCCGGATTCCAACCACATGTGCAGCCATGACGTCACCGTGCGCACCACAAAAGCAAACCTCGCACTCTGAGGGGCTCCCCACGCGAACACATGTGCTCTGCCCATTGGAGCTTAACACAAGCTCGCGTGGAGAACCCGTCTGGTCCAAATCTGTCTACCTGCCTAAACTTTGTCTGTCCCCGGGATCGGCAAATCCACCGCTGGCGTTTCCGGACCGGGCTTCACTCCCGCAAGCGAGCACGTGGCGGCCTCGTGCGTTGCACAGCACGGACCTCGCGCTCGCTGCTGGGTGAACCCGGCGCGGTCTCCAAAATAGCTACGGCCGCTACCCGGCCCTTGTCTCTCTGTCGCCATTGTCGTCGCCATTCCACCCACGCACACCTGCGTGTCACGACACTCAGACTGCACTCCATTAAACTCACACCGGGAGACGCAGCTGCGTGCTCCCGCATGCCGACCGTCATCTCCCTCACATACAGCGACCTTACACACACTGTCCCTCTCACACTCGGCTGTTCACTCACGCATGCCACCCATCACCTTGCACACGTGGCTCCTTCCACACACGGTCGTTCACCCGCACCCGTGGTTTGTTCCACACACGGTGCCTCTTGTACACACGGCGTGCTGGGAAGCACGCATCCTGGCACACTCGCGACCACACCACTCACACACGGGGTCGCACTCACACCTGGGGTCTCATCCACACACGGGATTTTTGTCACCCATCTGGTCGCTCTCACACACGCCCTTGCACCCGCGCTATGCGTGCTTTGCAGCACGCATTTTGCCACACTCGTGAACACACACCTCGACACCACACACGCCGGGACCAACACGCTGGGGATTCGTGCCACCACAAGGGGTTCTGGGGCCTCTATACCCCCCCCCCCAAGCTCGGCGTGCACCCGTCCGCAGCACTCGCCTCCTCAAACTCGCTCGACACGACCGAACTCACCTGGTCGTGATCAGCTTCAAGGGGGCAAACTCCCTCCCCTCGTTCCTGGAGGAGGCCATCCAGCTGTTCACACCTGGTCTCTAACCAGTCCGCCAGCTACCCCTCATGGTCCTCCACTAACTGTGTGTGTGTGTGTGTGTGTGTGTGTGTGTGTGTGTGTGTGTGTGTGTGTGTGTGTGTGTGTGTGTGTGTGTGTGTGTGTGTGTGTGTGTGTGTGTGTGTGTGTGTGTGCGCGCGCGCGTCTCTAACCCCGTCCAATTCACCCTCTATCTCCCGTGTCTCTATACATTTATTAGTTTCTGTTGTCCCCTCGTGTCTATTAGTCTCTGCTTCTTTCTGGCGTCTTTCCCTTATCTTTACGTAGGTCAACCTTGCTTTCTCCTTAAATCGCTCCCGTCATTCCCTCTGTTTCACTCCTTGCTCTTTCACGATCTCCGCGTACCTCATCCTTGCTTTCCGTCTTAATTTTTCTTTTCTCTCCCTCCCAATTCCTTTCACCGCGTGTCTTATCTCCCTCGTGCACGTCTCCGTCACCCCAATTAATTTTCCCCTCTGTGTTGCCGTCACTTTTTCCGTCTCCTCCACGCGTCTCGCCCAATACGTCTCCCGAATTACTTTGCCCTCACCTGCCTCCATTGCGGGCCTGACAACCGTTGCACTCCCTCCCAGCTCGTTCGCTCCCACACGTGGCGTCGCCATTACGCACTCCGTTGTTGTCCGCGCTTCACTGCACGCGATTGCCTTCATGCCCGCCTGCAGGCTTCGACCCATTTGCTGCACCTCACCCCGCAGTTCTTTCATTTCTTCCTTCATTCCTTGCGCATTTGTTTCCATATTCGTTTTCATTTCGTTTGAGTTTGTTTCCATTTTCTTGTTTATTCCTTTTATTTCGTTTTTCACCCCTTGCATGTCCCCACTGATTCCTGCCAGCATGGCGAATAGCTGGGCCATGTCAGGCTCACTCGGCTGAGCCGAGTCGGCCAGGATCGGGGGGTTTTGGTGGAGAGGGGGAGGGGAGGTGTCATACACCGCGGCCGCCGCCGCACCTATTTCGGGCTCTGGGTTCGGTTGGGGGGGAAATTGTTCCTGCACAACCAACATTTCCTGCTCGGGGTCTCCATCCTGGGCCATGGATTCTAACAATTTTACATACATTTCTACTACCCCCGGCTCCCGCTCGCCTTGAGACTCCATCTTATTTCTCGTAAGGGGTTAATTTAGCTCGCTCGTAATTTGGAGGGAATCGGGGGTCGCTCGTCTCACCCCTGGACCGATTCCCCGTGAATTTAGCTGGAGACAGGAGATTTTGTTTTCCCGCTCTCTGACACCAGTGTTGCGAATTCGCGCCCGCCGGCGTGCGAACGGCCACGCGACTCGAATGGCGGCCGCCTCGCCCACCGGACGGACAATTCTGTTGTGACCCTCTCGGACTAACGCCGGGAGCTAGTCACGGGTGGGCCTTTCGGCCTCACCACGATCGTGCCAATCGGCCACCCGCGTGGGATAGGGTTGTTCGCCAAACTCGACCTACCTAAGTACCCACGCGGATGGTAAACCGGGCGATCGCACCTCGCCGCAGGTCGACTCCGGACACGGGCCGCTTGAGCGGTCTGTTCCGTACTATCGGCAGAACCGAGCGGTGTTATCGTCGGCCTCGACGGTTCCGATTACTTATCGGGCGTATTAAACCCACTACGAACCCTTTACGTGAAGCAGGATGGAGAGTCAACAAAGGGAAGGACGCAGCGAAACGGGGAACAAGCTCACACAAGCACTTTATTCACACAGACACAGACACAAAGCACACATATACAGCCAAACAGAATCAGAATGCACATAAAGCAAATGCAAGAAGAAAACAATAAAGCAACGACGACGCAAAGCTACAACCACGAAGACCGACACACGGCAACACTTACACAGTTCTACTTTACCAGACACCGCGCCACAAGATCCATACAAAAAAACCCTGAAAGAAAAAGGTGACTTCCCTTTTGGGCCATCGAGTCCCTCTCCGACGTCGGTCGACGTGGTCCCGCCTGGCCGTGACTCCGTGCCCTGGCGAGGTAGGCGAGTCCTCTCCTGCGTTCCTCGCGCCTGCACGCGTTGGCCGCTCGACACCACAAACGGAGTGTTCGGCGCTATCCCAGCGTGGATAGAGGGGGGGGGGGAAACGTGGTTGCCCGAAGTCGGGAGAGGGGAATTTCGGACGCTCCTTCCCGCCAGCGGGGTCTTGGAACTGCACCACAGCAGACCAGGCCAGCGGCCGCCAGCAAGAGAAGAGGACGAGCGAGCCGGAGGACGGGAAGAGAGCAAAAGCAACCACAAAGCAAGAGCACCCACAAAACCGCTCCGCCCGTCTCAGACTTTTATATCCCGGAGCTCCGCCCTGTTGCTCCACCCCGTTCTTTGCTCCACCCCCCTTCGAGGCGCTTCGAGAAAGGTCTCGAAGAGGGGCGTTCCTCCTCCCTGGCCGCGTCACACCGCGCATCCACCAATCGGGTGCCAGCTGCCCCACCCCGCTTCTCCTCCCTCACACCAAGCGCGGAGAAGAATGGCGCGAAAAACAGGCGGGAAAAGCCCACCGAGCGTCCTTGTTGGTTTTTGTTTGAAATAAAAGAGAAAAAGAAAAACGACTGACTCAAAGCGTCACAGCCCGAATGAATCACATAAATTCCCTCTAAACAACGGGTTTGGGGCTAACTACACATGTACTTAAGAGATACCTCACCTACGGGACCTGAATGGGGGTTTGCGAATTTCCACAGCCGTAACAGTATTATATCGAATGATTAAACCTGGAACGGACACACAGGACAGATCTGTTTAAGTGTCTGTACAAGGAATGAAAATAAACAAAACAAGTCTGAAGACTATGATGGTTCACGAGCGGTATTTGACGATGTAGATTGTTTCAGAAGTCAAGGATAAGACAATGTGATAATGTTTGACCAAGTTATAAAAATGATCAACATGATGTGGTACGAGTGACAGGTTATTAGTTGCAAAATCTCGAAAACCCGGTTTCGTTCAACAACTTTAAAAATTGGACCTTTGCATAACCTTTAAAGGTCTCAAAACAATGT
This sequence comes from Eptatretus burgeri, assembly GCF_056783735.1. Taxonomy (NCBI): domain Eukaryota; kingdom Metazoa; phylum Chordata; class Myxini; order Myxiniformes; family Myxinidae; genus Eptatretus; species Eptatretus burgeri. The sequence goes on from NC_140970.1 coordinate 21,722,173, forward strand.
TGTGGACATTAAAATAAGGAAACAGGATACGTGCTATAGCTTAATGGAGTTAGTTTGTCGAAGAAGGTCGAAAACCCGGTTCGATTCCCACAACTTTGAAAATTTGACCTTTGTGAACTTTAAAGGTCAAAGGTCAAGGATTATGACCTTTGGTGCAAAACTTCCTCTGGAACATTCCAAGAACAATATATCGTCATATAGGCTATATGGCATTTCACACTCCTCGGATTATCTATACTTTGATGAAATCAGCGTAAAAACAAACTTGAAGGGGGCTCCACGGGCAAGGTGTTCGAGATAGAGAAAAATGGTTTGAAGACTCTAGGTGGGGAATGACCTCAAGATTATGCATAAAAAATATTGTCACCCGAGCTCTCAAAGTTTGGACGGTCGTCTGATTTTGATGTCAAAATTCGAAATTTTCTAAGTTCATGACCTTGTGACCTTGGCCTTGGGACAAAAATGAAAAATCGAGCTCCGTGGGGCTATGCAGGAGCCATTGGGCAAACGAAATACCGAAACCTCTGCCAGATTCGACAACCCCCTCGGAGAAGATGGATTTTTATGTCAAAATCGCAATTTTCTAAGTTTGTGACCTTGTGACCTTGACCTTGGGACGAAAATGAAAAATCGAGCTCCGTGGGGCTATGCAGGTGCCATTGGGCTAACCAAATACCGAAACCCCTGCCAGATTTGACAAACCCCCTAGGAGAAGATGCAAATTGAAATTGGCTACCCCCTAAAAACACAATTCGCAATTTTCTAAGTTCGTGGCCTTGACCTTGGGACGAAAATGAAAAATTGAGCTCTGTGGGGCTATGCAGGTGCCATTGGGCTAACCAAATACCGAAACCTCTGCCAGATTCGACAAACCCCTCGGAGAAGATGGATTTTTATGTCAAAATCGCAATTTTCTAAGTTCATGACCTTGTGACCTTGACCTTGGGACAAAAATGAAAAATCGAGCTTCGTGGGGCCATGCAGGAGCCATTGGGCTAACCAAATACCGAAACCCCTGTCAGATTCGACAAAACCCCTAGGAGAAGATACAAATTGAAATCGGCTACCCCCTAAAAACGCATGTTTTTGGGGCGTGGCTCCGCCCATAATGGGCGGACCACGCCCATTTTCAGGAAAACACAACTAGATCATGATATAAACCTCCCACCCAAATTTCATCAGGATCGGATCAAAACCCACGGAGCTATGCTCGGGACAGACAGACAGACAGACAGACAAACACACAACAATAACGAGTATAGTGGTCACTTATATTTTTCGTGAAAATATTTTTTAGTGAATCGTGAACCAATAATTTTCATTGAGTCATTTGTTCATAATTCATTTTTTTTGTTATGCTCATCTAGATTTTTGTTTTAATTTATCTCAGGACCTCAGGGCTTTTGTACATTCAATCGTAGTAATTATATGTAGATGTAAACATCAACTCGACTGAAAATTGCAAATCTGGCAACGTACTCATAACATGGATAACTTCCACTTGCACAAGGGAATCGAAGAAGGTATTGATTTTGTGTAAAAGGGAAATGCATATTCCAGGATATTTCACAGAAAAAAACAGAAACTTAGAGGTGCCTGAAACAATGATAAACAAAAACTCGTATCTTCTTCAAAAGGAGGTTACACCCCTCCTTACATATGGAATGATCCCATATTGTTTAGTCTACTTTAAACTGGGCCATGTGTGGAGGACAGGTCTCACGAGAATACATGAATTCCCAAAATATCTCCTGGCCAAAGTCGTGGTCAAATCGTGGTGATGTTGAAGTAGTCTTTCCCACAGACTTTGCAAGCATAACATCCCATACATAACATAAAAACATTTCCGCTTGTGAACTAATCCCATACATAACCCAGACATAACTTTGCATCCCATACATAACATAAAAACATTTCCGCTTGTGAACTAATTATCTACTCGTATTTTAAGCAAGAAATACAGAATATATGACCAATAGATGATGGATTAGAACTTCTGAAAATTGCATAAAAAATTTTTTTGGAGCTTTTTGTGTAATCCTGAAAAATCCATGTAAAATTGTTATGTATGGGACATCGCTTACTCGGAACGGACCTAATTTGCATAATTAATGAAGTGAAATTTTTTTTCCTTGTGTATGAGAAGGGCATGGTGGAATATTCATGTGCATGTCAAAAAATGTTGTCAAGTTTGGTTTAATTACCATCATCACTATTTCAAATTGTCCCATACATAACACCTAATTTGCACATATGTAAATTAGTTGAGTGATTTCACACCTTAAACCCATGACTGCCATTTTCTTTCAAAGACTAATAAAACCACATTCAGACATGAAAATCTCATTGAAATTAGAGCTGTAGCATGAATATGAAATTCTGTCATTTGAGGGGACCTTCTCTTAAGGCCCTGTCACACCTTGACATTTTAGCCAGCGTATGGCAAAGTATCAAAATGTATGTAATACGCTGAACTATTGATGTTTTTTTTTCCAGTTTTGGACGTATTCATAACGAGTTGGACGTATGCATAACATATTAGTAACATACACAGAACGTTTCGAGAACATAGATAACTTATACCAATGAATGCTGAGCGTGTTGTCGGCGTTCACAATCTATTGCCAACAATAGTCTAACTTATGCATAGCGCAGCAGCGTATTGCCGATGATCACGTGGCGTCGCCTATTAAAAGGCTGCGGCTCGACAATTCAAATCATAACCGCACTAGATATCGAAGTGTCAAGCCGCTGTCACACCTTGACGGTTTAGCCAGCGTATGCCGACATAAGAAAAATTTGCCGAATACGCTGGCACACGTCGAATACGTTATGGGTAAGTTTTGTATACGTTAAGAGCACAATGAAGCACGCTGGCATACATCGTAGTACGCCGACAAATTTTCAGCATGTTGAAAATTTTTCGACGTATCCAGCGTATGATGCACACGTTCCACATACGCTGGCATAAATTGTAGGCATGTTATGCGATCGTTGACGCACGTCGACACACGTTACTTGTAAGTTACTCGTAAGTCGAAACACGTCGAGGTAATGTTTAGCGTACCAGAAACTTATTTCTAACCTATGAGTAACGTGCTTTGAACCTATGTGTAACGTATCTCCATAGCACATTGACGTATGTAGATGTATTTCACGTCTTCCGGACGACCACAGAACTTACTGAACATGTTACTAACTTACAGCTACCGTATAATGGCTTATTGGCAGCGTTTAGGGGAATTGGTATATAAAAATGGGGTTCACACAGGGGGAACCCTTCAGTGTTCCAGACTCCATGATTTTTTTTCTTCGACATGACAGTGATGTTGACACTTCGATTTCTAGTGCGGTTATGATTTAAGTCGTTGAGCGGCAGCCTATTAATTATATTATATTATAACCGCACTATAAATCGAAGTGTCAACATCACCATCATGCCGAAGAAAAAAAAAAAGAAAAAAAAACCATGGAGTCTGGAACACTGACGCTAAACATTACCTCGACGTGTTTCGACTTATGAGTAACTTTCACGTAACGTGTGTCGTCATGTGTCAACGATCGCGTAACTTGCCTACAACTTATGGCCAGCGTATGCGGAACGTGCGAGTCATACGCTGGCATACGTCGAAAAATTTCAAGCATGTTAAAATTTGTCGACAGCTCGGCGTACTACAACGTATGCCAGCATACTATGACGTATACCAAACTTACCCATAACGTATTCGACGTGTGCCAGCGTTTTAGACAAATTTTTCATACGTCGGCATAGGCTGGCTAAATCGTCAAGGTGTGACAGGGCCTTTAGACTTGCCCTGTACATGCAAGTTGCTCTTATCTGCCATCTCTACATGTGGGTGGGTCTAAGGAAGTGAAACATTGTGTGTGTGTGTGTGTGTGTGTGTGTGTGTGTGTGTGTGTGTGTGTGTGTGTGTGTGTGTGTGTGTGTGTGTGTGTGTGTGTGTGTGTGTGTGTGTGTGTGTGTGTGTGTGTGTGTGTGTGTGTGTGTGTGTCAAGATATTGGATTTCAGAATGTGAAATGGAGTCCTCCCAGGGTGGGCTCAAAGTATCCACCTTCATTTCAGTAAGGGGTCACGATTCATGGACCAAGCTGTGAAGTTTTCTGTTCTCAAAGTTTTGTTCCGAAGTCTCTTCACAATCATCACCGAGCCCTGGACAGCTTCCAACTGTAGTCATTTTGGAGTAATATTCCCAGGGATGGTTTTTAATATCTCTCTGAGGTTCTTCGTCATCATTCCCAGAGCTCCAACTATCACTGGTACAACTTTGGCGTTCTTCAGCTTCCAGGATCTTTTCACTTCATTCTTAGGTCTTGGTATACGGTCATTTTCTTGATTTCCGCATCGTTTAGTACAAAATCTGCATCGTTTAGCAGACAGCCATTGGTATTAACACCTCAATTAGCAATGCCGCTTTCTCTTTTTTTTTTTGGACCTCAGTTTGATATCTGGTTGCAATGTTTTGTTTACAATGTTCACGCTCGATGGGATTATTAGGTCATTCGCGAGCGGGAGGTACTGCCATATTTTCAGCGATTGCTTTTGATGAATGTTCCCACTAATTTTTTGGAACTGGAACATCAAAGTTTTTGCAGATGCGCTAACGGTTTACTTTACAAACTTTGCGTTGTGTACAGCTGTTTGGACACAAAAAAAGAAACACTTATGTCAGGTCATTAAGCATAACATATTGCTCTCTTTGCTAACACCACCTCCACCCCTTACCTTTCTGTTTTGTTTTGTTTTGTTTTTCCTCTTCCCCCCCTCCCCACCCCCCCCTCTCTCACCCACTCTCGCTTCCCCTCCCTTCCCTCTTTCTCTCTCTCTCTCTCTCTCTCTCTCTCTCTCTCTCTCTCTCTCTCTCTCTCTCTCTCTCTCTCTCTCTCTCTCTCTCTCTCTCTCTCTCTCTCTCTCTCTCTCTCTCTCTCTCTCCCCTTCTCTCTTTCTCCACCCTCTCCCCTCCACCGCCCCCTCTTAATACCCCTGTCAGCAAATTGGCGGGTTGTATTTGTGTATGTATATATATATATATATATATATATATATATATATATATATATATATATATATATATATATATATATATACTACACACACATACACACATCATATGAAGATTCCCAATGCATTTGAAAGTGCACTGTTGCCGTTATTTTGTCACATCACTGTGAGAAAACAAATAAAATTCAGAAGTAAAAGGGTCAAGACCGAGTTGGTATCAGAAAGTTGTATTATTTAAAGGAATGTTAATTTGTTCATGGGAGAAATTTGGTTATAAAGTTCTGTCGTCACTGCGATCATATCTGGCCCGGCAGGATGTAGACGTGGTGAATCTTCCCGATCCCAGTGAGAGTCGGTTTGAGCAGCTCCTGCCAGGCACTGCATACAAGTTCCGTGTCGCTGGAATCAACGCCTGTGGCCGAGGGCCCTTCGGGGAAGTGTCTGCCTTCAAAACCTGCCTGCCTGGCTTTCCTGGTGCTCCCTCAGCAATCAAAATTGGCAAGGTTTGTCCAGCTGTTTGTTATTTTCGTGTATGAGAAGAGTGTCCTTTTTATCGCAGAGGTTCTGAGTTCATTGGTTTTAACAGGCATTGTTACTCATAGGTAGTTGTCTTTGATTTCCTTTGATTACTGTGATGATATATCTCGATGCAAAAACAGAAATGACATCCACTCCAGTATGCTCGGCATGCAAATGCAGAAACCCCTAGCATCGGGGGTTTTCAGGGCAGCTAAACGTATATAGTGTGTGCAAGATGAGGGTTGTGATCTAAAATGGCTCGCAAAGCTTCTAAAATAATCCGAAAATACTTGGAAACTTGTGAAAGGGTTGTGCCTCTGCACAACGAAAGAGTTGGAGAACTTTCTGAACTTGCCCAAAAAGCTGACAGCTTTCAATCTCCATAGGCCGTGTAGATCAGTGTAAAGGCCGAAAGCTCATCGACTGGTGTGTTCTACTCAAACCTTCGACCATCGCTGCCAGTGAGTGGACTGCATTCCTTACGGGATTACCTCATGTGAACATGGCAGGCTTGGTGGTTTATTTAATGGAGTCTGCGATCGGAAAGACTATGCCGTCGCTCCCAACATTCAGGCCGACTTATCTGGTTTGGTTGCTTCTTTCCACCGATGGGAAGTTCATATCTGGGGCTTGTGAATGCACAGGGAAAGTTTAAAATTATGATATTTAATATTAATCATGTTGGGGAGAAGGGGGGTGGGAGTGGGTGCTGTGAGAGCCACAAGATAAATTATGATAGATTTATGTATCTCTTGGTAAAAGGAGAAGTTTGTTTGTTTGTATCAAAAAGTTATTGGACCAAATTTATTCTTACAAAACGAAAGGACAACAGTTAATCAAATGTATCCCCCTTCAAAAGTCTCCTTGATTGAACAAAATGATTCCAGCAGTCCTTCCATTTGTTGCAGCATCTCTGGTACTCATCCTTTATGATGGCTTTCAGTTCAGGTCGCATTTTGAATAATGGTCGGTGCATCTTGAAATCTTTCCTTTTCGTGTGCGTTTCAGTCGGTGCAACAGAAAAAAAAATCATTTGATGCCATATCTGGTGAATCCTGTGGGTGGGGAACCAGTGGAATGTTGTGCTTGGCTAAATATTCTCATGTGCTCAGCATTACTCAGCATTGTTAAATGATCAGCATTGTTGTGACGCAACATCCACAAACCTGCCTCATTTTTCAGGCCACTTCTGTTGAACTGCATTTCTTAGGCATTTCAGAATGACCAAATAAAACCACCAATTCCCCATCAGACCTTGTAGAACGAACTCTGTACACAACACCTTCACTGTCAAAAACCACAATCAACATCGCCTTCACATTTGAGCGCACCTGTCTTGCTTTTATTTGGTTGAGGTGACGACGGGGTCTTCCACTGAGATGGCTGATGCTTAGTCTCGGGGTCGTGGCCATAAACCCAGGTCTCGTCACTTGTAATGATGCGAGGCAGGAAGTTTTCATCATTTCCTGCACGATCAATGAATTCCTGAGAGACTGTGAGGTAATGTTCCTTCCTTCTATTCCGAAGTGAGAACCTGCGGACGAACTTTTCCGAGACCCATCTCGTTCCCAAATCTTGAGTCCTAATTGTTTGGCATGTGCTTTTGAAGATGCCAGCTTCTTCCACCACTTCATGAAACGTCATTCATCTGTTAACATGAATTGTCATAACACAAGTGACTGATTCCTCACTGTGTGATGTTGATGGACATCCGAAGTGTGGATCATCATCGATGGAGGTTCAAGCACTTTTAAACTGAGCATACCACTCAAATGTTAAGGCTGAAAGCTTCATCCTCAAATGCGTTTTTTTTTGGACACCGCTCCTTCCCAATTCTATATCCAGGCAATGCATGACGTCATCACCAGGTGCCAAAGGAAGGGAGTACTCAGTTTTTACTCTGTTTGTTTGTTTCCTTGGTTGGTTGTTTTCTTGTTTGTCCGGGCGATATCTCAGCCATTCTTTGGGCTTGAAAGCTGAACAAGTAGTTTGCAAAAATTGTATTTTTTGTTTTTTGATTACTTCATTATTTCCGATTTAATTACTTATTCATTTTCTTCTGATGAAGGTCAAGCTTTGCTGATCCATTTATATCCTTAGTTCTGCCGATCAGATAAGTTGTGCTCTCTGGTTTCTGATCATTCAAACATTGTAAAATCTTTATGCTCATTACTTACCTGTTGATTTAGTCTGGTGTCCAGCATTGATGATTGACGTTTGGTATCGTACATATTAATTTCTGCCATGCAGACTGTTGAATTTGGAGGAAAGGGGCAGTTAGGGATCGACAGAGCTGCTATAAGCTCATTTTGGCACCCTATACACATTATTTTGTGATTACAAGGAAATTATGTGCAGGAGGAGGCCATTTGGCCCATCATGCCAGCGCCACACCAATACCAGATTTAATAAATCCGTCACTACCCCTTTCCTTTGTCTGCAGCCTTTTGGCTGCTACACTGGTACTCATTTCACTGACCTGGTACTCAGGATGACAGGCTGAGTGAACCCCCTGGTGTTAATTCAGCGCCAACGTGGCTTGAACTCAGGACCCTAGGATCCAAAGCCACCACCCTAACCGTTAAGCCAACACCAGGTTTATGTTATATTTTTTATGTAACCAATGGAAGTAAAAGGAATTTGAGTGTTTTGAGTTTTAGTGGAAGTATTTGAGTGAGGGAGATGGGCAGAGACCAAGAATGAGGATCAAGAGTGGAATTGAATAGAGCAGAACAATGAACGGTATGGGCAGGTCGCATGTATGACTTGCCTGAACATGTAACACAAACGCAGATATACAACACTTATGGAACTTGCGGGTACAATAATACACACTCTTTGAAAATGGTTTAATGATCAGAAACAATTATGCACAATTTATCTCATTGGTAGAACTAAGCTTGTAAATGAGTGAGCAAACATCGAGTTTTCCACACAGGCGTTAACCTAGCTGGGATCAGTGGTTTTAAAACACCAAAAAAACCCCGAGGGTTTGAGCGTACTTTCACAAGGTAATGGAACCTGATTCTGACATTGTTCATTCTTTTTTAACAACAGCAACACTAACAGCAACAACTTGATCCTCAGGGCTGGCTTGATATCTGAAAGAGCAGCATAAACAAAATGTCAACGTGATCTCATTACATAATATGCAAACCAAAGAACCATGTATCACATGCCGAGGCGACTGCTCTTTGGTCATATTCCTCCTCATAGAAATGTCTTCAGCAAAGATGATCTCATAAATGTCATAACTTCTAATCAGAGTTTTATTTAACCCATTTTGCCCACTTTAGACTCCTGAAGGTGCACACCTTACATGGGAGCCACCAGCAATGACTTCTGGACGTATTCTCGAGTACTCTGTTTACCTTGCGGTTCGGGGTGGAGGGGGAGGAGGACCTTCAGGCAGCAGCGCCAAACCCCCTGCTCCTGGTACTGGAACACCAATGGCGTTCGTCCGTGTATATTGTGGCCCGTCTCCATCATGCCTTGTGGCAAGTTCAAGTCTCGCCGGTGCTCATATCGACACGACAAGCAAGCCAGCCATCATCTTCCGCATCGCTGCACGCAATGACAAGGGTTATGGGCCTGCCACACAAGTCCGGTGGCTTCAAGGTCAGTATAAATGAGTCAAAGGGAGAAATGGGCAAATGTACATAAATGCAGAATGTTGGCAAAAATTAGCTTTGTATCGAGTTTCATTTTTCTTTTTGGTGTTAATTGTGCATTTTAGTGTGGTTCTGGAATCTGTTATCGCATTAATTTTTTTTGAACAATCATCTTTTCACAGACACCAGTAAGGATTCGCAGGGGATAAAAAGCACAGTAAAGAGGGCCTTATCTTCCCCTGAGGGGTAGGTTGGTTTGGTTCTCTTCTTTCCCTAAGTCCTTGGCTTTGTTGTATAGTTTCATATTGGAGAAAATCCACCACAAATGGAACACCAATGCCCAAATTTAAAATTGGTCTGCAAATCAAATGCCTCGTCGGGAGCATTCGGGAGTTTTTGAAGTTTTCAGAATTTGAACTTGCCTGATGTGAGGTGGCCATTTTGGTTGTCAGTGACTGCCAAGTTATGCATGTATTGTAATAGCATGAACAGCATTGACAGAATGCTTGCTTCCTGTATTTCTACAAGCACATATATCTGAATGATTAACTTGTATATGATTTAGTATTTTTGTACGCCAGGTTATCAAACAAATAACAAAAATCAGCTGATTTTATTTGCTTGATTAAAAAAGAACCCTTGATGAAATTTGTCTATATTGATGAAACATCAGTTACCAGAAACATCGTGTCTTTATATTTACATCACAGCCATGAAGATATATTTGATAGTGGTTAATATTTTTCCTCTATGGTCAAGTCCCTCCCAAACCAGCTTGAATTTGGTGTGAAGAGTTTTTGGTTTTAAAAAAAAAAAATTGGCTGAATAAAACGTGTAACATCAGTTACCCATAGCATCCGTTACTAAAGATACCTTGCCTATTATTCAGAGTGGTCTTCATCTCATTTTTGACTCTCTCATCCTTTACCATTATGAGTAGGCAGTAGTCACTTCCTTTAGGAGTTCATGAGGTCACCCTAGGGTCACCTTCACCCATGTGCTTTTGTTCATCTCAACAAATTCATCACATCTCATCGAAGAGGATGAATTGCCAGCACAGTCCACTTCAGGAGCCGTCTTCAAGTATCTGCGCATTGTCTGAAGACACCATAAAGCCTATTGAGAATTTTTATCTCGGAGAAGACATCAGTACACAAGTAGACCGGCAGCCCAGAGACATTTGGTTAGATGAACTAGGTACCAATATCTGACTATGGGAGTGTGTAGGGGGTCACCTGACATGAATGGAAATGGGAGTCTGCTGGGTACCACCCACTGTGTGTAGACCTGGGGGACCCCCCAAGGGGCCAAAACATGGGTGCTACATAGATGAGTGAGGTACCACTTAAATCCACCACCATGGTGTGCTCACTGCCACGCCTATATCAACAACACAAACGGCAGACATTTTTCCCCACTGCAAAAGGCCTGCCAGACCCCCCACAAAGGGCCTAAAAAATTGGGCTCGCATAGACGAGCGAGGTACTACTCAAAAATAATGCCAAATGAACAAGTTGAGTTCGTAGAGTACAAAATGGGTTACAGCAGACAAACAGTCCGCTGCACTACCGGTACCAGACACCCCAAAAATGGACCCCCTAGACACTGCAGTCCAACTAGGCTAGCCTAGATATTGTAGGTACCAGCTGAAACCAAGTTTAAGTGATCTATCACACCTTTGGAAATATAAAATGACCTATGGCAGAACAATTATCCACTGCCTTGGGCCTACCAGACCCCCCCCCCCCCAATGGGCTCTTGGGCCCATCTAGGCTAGCCTAGATATTAAAGGTACCAGCTAAAACCAGGTTTAGATGATCAATCACAGCCGAGGGAATACAAAATGACCCATGCCAGAATAATAATCCATTGCCTTGGTCCTACCAGACTCCCCAAATAGTCCCTTTATTGTGTCAAACTGGGGAGGGGGGGGGGTCTGGTAGCCATAAAGCAGCGGATAATTGTTCTGACATAGGTCATTTTGTATACCCCAAGGTGTGATTGATCATTTAAAGCAAACATTTAGCCCGAAGGCAAACATGTGGTCCAAAATTGACATTTTGATCCTGAGCTCATTGTTTCTGGCCCAATGTATTTTTAATTGTACTTAGGCCTATAATAGCATAGTTTATTGCATAGATTCCACAGTGCTTTTTAAATATATGCAGTTGTTGATACTTGATCCTAACCACATCATGTCACTCACAGGACCTCTCTGCAGGCCATGTGCTCTGGGCATTGCCCCCAGGGCATTGGTTTTAACTTAAATTATCAACTGAGCACCAATAACTGAATCATGCATGATATCCCTGCATTATAATAGCAAACTATATTATATAGCAAAGTAAAACAACTTACCCCAAACAGCCGTAAACAGTGATTCTTGACTGCACAAACTTTCATCCAATCCAGTGTTGATATATTGTTTGGCTGCAGCTAAAGAGAGCTTGTCACCAAATTCAGCCAAGTGGCCAAATATATAGAAAGCCAAATGGGACACTCCAACAGTTTATATCTACTATTAGCCTCTTGTCTCTCTTTTCTCATTGAAATGGGTTGTTGTGGAAATGCAGTGGTTAATTTTTTGACATGAGTCACTTTGTATTCATTAGCCGAAGTTTGTGGTTGATCATATAAACCTGGTTCAGCTGATATCTTTAATACCTAGACTAGCCTACTTGGGCCCAAGGGCTTAGGCCAAAAAAAAAACCATTTGTTTCCTATTGCATGGCCAAAAAAAATTGGGTAGGTAGGTGGGGAATTTTTTTTTTTTGACAATTTTTTTGCCATGAATACATTCATATAACTCGATTAAAAATGTTTATTTTCCTTGGTGGTAGTGGTGGTGGTGGTGTGGTGGTAGTCGTGTGCTGGTGGTGTGGTGGTGGTAGTGTGGTGGTGATGGGGGTGGTGGTGGTGGTGGTGCACTCAACTTGCTAAAATGCACTTTATTCTGTCTTATATTACTCTACTTATTTAACAGTGCATGCATGCTGAAAATATGCATTGTTTATATATCTTCTTCTTCTTCTTCTTTCGGCTGCTCCCGTTAGGGGTCGCCACAGCGGATCATCCGTATGATCCGCATAGTGATTTGGCACATGCTTTACGCCGGATGCCCTTCCTGACACAACCCTGGTCGCCTCTTACGACACAGGGATATGGTACACCTATTTTAACCGGGGTATACACCGACCCAGTACACTGGTACTCATTTCGCCGACCTCGGAAGGATGACAGGCTGAGTCAACCCCCTGGTGTATTAATTCAGTGGCCCAACGGGGCTTGAACTCAGGACCTTTTGGATCCCAAGCCGCTGCCCTAACCACTGCGCCAACACACCAGGATGCATTGCTTTTATATATATATATATATATATATATATATATATATATATATATATATATATATATATATATATATATATATATATATATATATATATATATATATATATATATATATATATATATATATATATATTTTTTTTTTTTTTAAGTTTAACAGCAAGTCTATTGCACCACCACTACCACCACCACACCACCCACCACCAAATCACCACTGTCACCATCACCAATGTCACCATCACCACCACAATAGGTGAAACTAACCGTGAAAAGACCGATCCACAAAGCAGTCCTCGTGCGCGTTTGACTTGGGCGCCGCCATTTTGAAACTCTCATTGACGTAACACGCGGGATTCAAAATGGCGGTGCCTGAGTCCAAATTGTCAACAAAAATCGTAGGGTCACATATAAAAGCAATGGGTCAGTAGGAAACCGGAAACAAACTCCTTTTTTGTTTGGCTTTATTAGGGGGTCTGGTAGGGCCAAGGCAATGGATAATTATTCTGGTGTGGGTCATTTTGTATTCCCGAGGCTGTGATTGATCATCTAAACCTGGTTTTAGCTGGTGCCTTTAATATCTCGGCTAGCCTAGATGGACCCATGGGCTCATTGTGGTGGGGGGGGGGGGTCTGGTAGACCTAAGGCAGCAGATAATTGTTCTGTCATAGGTCATTTTATATTTCCTAAGGTGTGATAGATCACTTAAACTTGGTTTCAGCTGGTACCTACAAGATCTAGGCGAGCCTAGTTGGACCGCAGTGTCAAGGGGGTCCATTTTTGGGGTGTCTGGTACCGTAGTGCAGTGGACTATTGGTCTGGCATAACCCATTTTGTACTCTACGAACTCAACTTGTTCATTTGGCATTAAGAGTGGTACCTTGCTCGTCTATACTAGCCCAATTTTTTAGGCCATTTGTGGGGGGTCTGGCGGGCCTTTTGCAGTGGGAAAAATGTCTGCCGTTTGTGTTGTTGATATAGGTGGGGCAGTGATGGTGGTGGATTTAAGTGGTACCTCACTCATCTATGTAGCACCCATTTTTTGGCCCCTTTGAGGGTCCTCCAGGTCTGGACGCAGCGGGTGGTACCTGGCAGACTCCCATTTCTGTTCATTTCAGGTGACCCCCTACGCACTCCCATAGTCAGATATTGGTACCTAGTTCGTCTAACCAAATGTTCTGGGCTGCCGGTCTCAAGCTCCAGGAAAGAATGATGTCATCACCAGGGGTTTCCTGAGAAGCCGGTTACCGGCGACCCGCAGCCGTCTACTCAGAGAAAAAATGTCAAAGATCGCCGCCTACTTCAGCGCCGATTTTTCTATTTTTTTATTGTTATTATTATTTTTTTGTCACCACAAAATTTCTACACCCCCGTTTTGAAATCCGAGACGAAAACACATGAGTATTTCGATAAAAGCGGGCTTACTTTTACTGTTAGTACTCTCGCCAGGTCTAGCACAACACTGAACTAAAAATAACTCAAGCAGCTAAAACCGCCTCCTGCAATGGAGAGTTCTCTGCTTTAGCCTCGTTTTGGACTATTGGCCTGATACCCTGATACCATACAGCAATGACCTCAAGAAAATAAACTTTGTAGGCCTCGCAGTTTCGGTGCCGAAATGATGGCATCGAAACGAAAATCCCTGTTTGACTTTGAATTTTCGAAGAAGTCCAAAGACATGGGTGGTAAAACTTCTGGCCATCAGTAATGGGTCCAAACTTGCACTCTCGCGAGTGAGACGTTGTTGTTGTTTCACGAAACACGTGTTTCACCTCGTCCATTTTGAGCTTTTGTCAAGTGATGCGGCTCCAAAATACACGGTCACCCGTTGTGCCTTTTTAATTTATAAAGTAATTAGCCTATAAGCTTAAAGCAGCTTTTGTACATCTTATTATTCGTGGTTATTTGCACTGAAAATCGCCGTTTATTCACTGAAGTGAAGGCCAAGTATGAGCAGCTGTGAACTAGCCAACTGAATACTGGTACCGCAGGTACATGCATGTACCATAGACTTGCGAGCTTTTCTTGACGGTATAACAACACGATATTGGCGGATAATGTAAGGTGGAAGTTTAACAACATTGGGATTGTGACTGTGACGCAGTATTCACACTTAGACTGTTTGATTGGTCGACTGATTGAAGCTAGCTGACATCGAATAAAGAAATTATCAGAAAACGAGTGAAGTTAAATACATGTTTATCATTCATTTTCAAACAATATACTAGTCTAAAGTTATTAGTTTGAGCTGTTTATTAAATCAACACAAAACACAATAAAATAATAATAAACAATATTTAACAAAGTAAAATGAAACCGAAGAGGGGAAATATGCATAAAATGAATGAAAGAAAAAAAACCACCTGTTTTTGTGGAGTTTTCCACCCCAACAGCATGATAATATGAGAACTATTTCATGTCAGAAATCATTCATACTAGAATGCATCTCCAGCCATCTAGGAACCTCCGGCTTCCAGGGCCCTACGCGGGCCCTGGCCATACAGCTGCGCTCGCTTCACTCGCGGTGATGGTAACCTGCTACTTTTTAATGGTAGCCTCCTACTCCAAAAAATAAGGAAACCCCTGCATCACTGTGCAAAAGCAAGCTGGAACAAACTCCCACACTCTCTTCAATCCCACTCTTCCCTCCTGGTCTTCAAAACAGCTGTTCACCACCACCGCTTATCTTCCCCCATCCAAAACCTCAATCTTTTCTACCCCCGTTAATCCACCCCAAACCCACCTCCTTCAAATTCCCTGCTTTCCTTCATGAAAGTCCCTGTAGTGTCCATCTTGTATACCCCGTGTACCCTGCCCCATCCCTCTCCCTTCCACAGATCTCCTAGTCTCTTGTTTTGTGCTTCCCTCTCCCACTCCACTTGTCTCCTGCTCCTTTTATTATACTTTCTGTGCGTTCGCTCTTATACGAGCCTCGACATTGTATACAAAAAAGAGCAGGCCTCTGCCATGTTTGAGTTAGAATACACTTATAAAGTAGGAAGGACAAAGTTTACTCAATTCTGCTCACAACATGTGAAGCTGAGCAAAAAATTGCCACATAATGTGTGCTTGTGTCTCTATCATGAAAACTCCATGGCTATAAATGCTTTGCACAAAGTTGATGCTGGTGTTCCTTTGTACTCCCATCAGATTGCAGAAACCCTGATCTGTACTCAACTAACAAATAACTACTAGCTAAATAACTGCGAGCAATGTGAAGATTGTAAAGGATTGACAATTTGTTACCCAAAGAAAGACGCAGGGTTGATGATAAATTGGAATGTATGGAAAGCAGATGATTGAGGTCGACTCAACAAGTGTGTGGAAGAAGGCACCTCCCATGAATTACATTAATACATTGCTGATCTTACCCCTTAGTTCTTAGAACACTGTTACATGCAAAGATGGCAATCACAGGCCTGGAAAAATGAAAGATCTGGCAACGTCCACAAATTACGACCCACTTTGGTGCAATTGTCCATGTAGATTTCACAGAGAATTTTACCTGTGTACAGAATGATGAAATCCAGAGTGCCCATTGGTAACAGAGCCAAGTGAGTATATTTGCATCAGCAGTCTGGCATTCTGGATCCTACAGTTCAGGTGTCATTATGTCTGACAACTTGGCACACACACCAAGGACACAGTAGTACCCAGCATTGACAAGATTCTTCAAGATCTCCCTGCTGCAGTGAGTAGTGTCCATTTAGTCTGATGGTCCTTCTTCCCAGTTCAAAAACCGTTTCATGGCTGCAGCATTAGTTGCTCTTGCGGCAAAGCTTGGCAAGAAGCTTGACTGGCATTTCTTTGCGACCAGCCATGGAAAGGGTGCGGTTGATGGAATCGGGCAAAGTGTCAAGAGGTTTGCATGAAACAAGGTTAAGGCTCGCAAGAACAATGTCACTAATGCTCATGGCTTTCACCAAAGCTGCAGAGAACATGAAAGTGTCAGTCCATCATATGATAGAAGAAGAAATTGCACATCATAGAGAATCCTTTGAAAAACTTTTTACAAATGCACAGAAAATTCCTAATATGTCTAAGGTTCATCATGTGGCTGTCAAGGATGGAAAGCCTGCAACCAGCTTTTGATGGGTATTCATCAATGCCATCTCCAAACTTCAAAGCTGGTGAATGGGAAGATGTGGAATACAATGGCATACTCTAAGTTGGAGAAGTGAAGAAAGTTTTGGGATCTGATTATCAAGTGTCCGTCATGGTCACCGCTGGAAAGTTTTGGAAGTGGCCTGAAAGTGAGGATAAGATCTTCTTCCATCGCAATAAGATAATGAGAAAGCTTTCAGCTCCAACAACAGTTAATGTCCAAGGACACTTCTCTTTTGGTAGTCCTTCAGAAAATGATCACATGCAAAAATACTATGAAGTAGGCTTTGCTGTATGTCTGCCCATGACTGATCTGTCATGAACTCTCTCTGTCGATCATTTTGTAAAGTAATTTTTGGAGCCCTATCTTGCATGAAGTATCTCTGAGTCTCTTACTGTTGGTTTTGTTTTGCATTCTTTTATTTTTTTTTCATGAATAATTCTTCATGAGACTATATTGCATTTTTGAAATCTCTTAACTGTGTTTAAATATTCATACTGGCATAAGTATCTGTTTGAATAAAGCTTACTTGAGATAACTACACCAATACAAGTTCTCACAAACTGTGCTTGCATTAATTAACCAGTGGTGTCAAAGCCACCCAATGCTCGCCAGTTTATACATTTATCGTTTTTCGTTTTTATCTCGCCTGTTCGAAGAACAGAGAGCAAAAGCGATACCCCCGGCGTGGGCGTCAGCGTGAGCGTGAAAATGTTAAAGTTTTTGGTGCAAGTTATTTCCTTTCTAATGTTTTTATCTACCACACTATTTTTTACTGATTACAATATACAAATACGTATATTGCTTTAAAAATATTTGGATCAGACTTCACTGCAATGCTTTATAAAAATATTATTAGACTAGTCTCTTAAAAATGATAAATGTATAAACTGGCGAGCATTGGGTGGCTTTGACACCAACTCTCTGGTTAAAAGACTAGTCTAATAATATTTTTTATAAAGCATTGCAGTGGTCTGATCCAAATAATTTTAAAGCAATATATGTATTTGTATATTGTAATCAGTAAAAAATAGTGTGGTGGATAAAAACATGAGAGGAAATAACTTGCACCAAAAACTTTGACATTTTCACGCTCATGCTCTTGCAGGGGGTATCGCTATAGGTCTCTGTTCTTCGAATAGGCGAGCTAAAAAGGAATGTAACGTCTTCAGTCAGGTCAGGCCAGATTGGTTCTGTGACTTGTTTCAGGTATCATGTAAACCTGTACCAATCTGTTCCATGGTCGGGTTGGCGGCGATGAAACCGTCTCTCCCACCAGGTTTTTTGGTGAGGAGGGTGTTTGGATAGAGACACCCAGCAGAATTAAAAACAAAACCTGTCAAAGGGCGGAGGAGCTCCTTGTGAGCCATCGGCCATCCATATCTCGTGCCCAACTGTGTCTGCGGACGTCCTCCTGCAGTTGGGTTACTTCTTATTAGGAGGTTGGTGGCAGGATTTGCACTCCGTCCAACGTAAAACACTTCATTCCGCTAAACACAAAAACGCGAAGAAATCTGAAAACCCACTTCATGGGAGTAGCTCCTGTGCAGCTTCCCTTCGGAGGGCAGCTCACCGGAAGACGGGATTGGGGCAAAACCTTCGGTACCACCAATCTTTGATGATGGGAGGGAAACCACGGGGTGACATTCCCGGGTCAGATTGTGGGAGAGTGTATCGGAGTGGTGCTGAGGTGTCATCCACCAGACGGCGGTCCCCTTGGGTTAACCTGAGGTGGTCCCTTTGGGTGGGTGCCTGGAATGTCCTATCCCTAAGAGAGGATGATCACCTGTCTCTGTTATCTGAGCTCAAGCGTTTGGACATCGGTATTGCAGCACTATCTGAGGTTCGGAGACTGGATTGCTGCGAGATCATGGTGGGTGGTTACACCAACTATTGGTCTGGTCGCTCTGATGGTTACCATTCCCAAGGAGTTGCTGCAGCTGTGTCCAATAAGCTGACTCCAATGATAATTGAGGGAACACCGGTCAACAAGCGTATTATGAGACCAAGGATTCGTCACTCCTTGGGTGTCATTTCCCTGGTCTCTGTTTATGCTCCGACTGAGGCGGGTGATCTCACTGTGAAGGATGCATTCTACGCCACGCTCGAGTCTGTGGTTGATCAGTGCCCCAGACGAGATACACTTCTAGTCTTGGGGGATTTCAATGCATTGACTGAAACTGATACGGATGGTTATGAGATGTGTGTTGGTCCCCATGGGTGGGGAACTATGAACCAGAATAGCACTAAGTTCCTTGACTTTGCAAGAAGTCATGGACTTAGGGTAGCCGGTTCATGGTTTCAGCGCCCACAAGCTCATCGCTGGACTTGGTATTCCAACGCTGGCGGTGTGGCAAAGGAGATCGACCATGTCCTCGTTGACGGTCGCTGGAGGATGATCCAGAACTGCAGGGTTGACCAGAGTGCTCAGTTCCTCAATACTGACCACCGGCTTGTTGTTGCAACTCTGCAGTTGCACCTTAAATCCAAGAGAATGGTACCATCCCAACCTACGCTGGATGTTGGCAAGCTCAAGGATGAGAGGGTAGCTGAGGAGTTTGCGAACAAGCTGAGTGGAGATTTAGGGGGGGTCTGGGTGCTTTGGGAGTTCCTGAAGAGTTGTGGAGTGCCTTCAAGACCACCGTCCTTGATGTTGCCGGTGGATGTCATGGAACTCACTGTAGGGCAAAGAATAATTTTGTCTCTCAAGAGACACTGGATACCATTGACCAGAGTCGCAGGGCCAGGCTGAATGGCAGAGTTGAGCTGTTCAGGGAGCTGAGTTGTAAAACTGTACGTGCGCTAAAGGTGGACAAGGAGGCCGATGTGCGAGGAATCTGTGAGGGGGTAGAGCATCACCTGTGGTCAAGTGATTCTCGCCATGCTTAGAGGGGAATTCGCGCATTGTGTTCCTCCAAGCCCGTCCCTCGGTGTACTGCAGTTCGAGCAGAGGGTGGTAGGCTCTTGACAGAGGAGTCCGAAGTGAAGGCCCGCTGGGCCGGTTACTTTGAGCGGTTGTACCAGGCTGATCCACCAACTGTCGAGTTGGACATCAGGGGTGTTGCAATCCCTGTTGCTGACCCTCCAATCAACTGTGGTCCACCTTCACTTGTGGAAACACAGGCTGCGGTGAACCGGTTGAAATGGGGTATAGCTCCAGGGATCTGTGGCATCCATGCTGAACTTCTCAAGGCTTGTGGAAGTGCTGCACTCGTGTCATTGCACGCAGTTCTGTGCTCTGCCTTGAACACAGGCATCATCCCAACTGACTGGAAGATGGGCCTTGTTGTCCCTCTCTTGGGAAAGGGAAGGGTGATCGCCAAGACTGCAACAACTACCGATGGGTGACGCTGCTCTCAGTGCCGGGCAAGGTCTTTGCGCGGATAATTCTTGATCGGGTTTGCCACCATCTGCTTGAGCACCAGCGTCCAGAGCAGTCAGGCTTTACACCAAAGAGGTCAACGATTGACCGTATCCTTGCTCTTCGGGTCCTCACCGAACGTAGACGAGAGTTTCGGCAGGGCCCCTTGCAGCCTATGTTGATTTCTGTAAAGCGTTTGATTCAGTGAATCGGGATGCCCTCTGGAGGATTCTTGGTCTTCGTGGGGTGCCACCAAAACTGATCGATCTGATATCTGAACTCTACTCTGGTACTGAGAGTGCTGTGAGATGTGGTGGTACTATCTCTGACTTATTTCCAGTTGTTACTGGAGTTTGTCAGGGGTGTGTACTGGCCCCAGGCTTTTCAGCACTTGTATGGACTGGATTCTAGGGAGGATGTTGGAGAGATCAAGCTGCGGTGCATCATTTGGGAATGTCAAGATCTCTGACCTTGATTTCGCAGATGATGCAGTCATCTTTGCGGAGACTTTAGATATCCTTTCGGGGGCCCTCGGGGTGCTGAATGAGGAGTCGGAGTCGCTGGGATTACGGGTTTCCTGGGTCAAAACTAAGATACATTCTTTCAATGACATCTTGGATGCTACTGTCCTGTCTGTGCCTGTTTGTGGTGAGGATGTTGAGGTTGTGGAGAGATTCACTTACCTTGGCAGTGATATTCATGTCTCTGCTGGCTGTGAGTCAGAGGTCAATAGACGTTTGGGTCGGGCCTGGGGAGTCATGGATTCACTGGATAATGGGGTGTGGCGCTGCCAGTACCTGTGCGGGAGGACGAAAGTCCGAGTCTTCAGGTCCTTGGTGCTTCCAGTCCTGCTCTATGGATGCGAGACTTGGACTCTGACCTTGCATCTGAGACGGAGACTTAATTCCTTTGGTACCAGGTCTCTTTGGAGAATCCTTGGCTTTCGCTGGTCGGACTTTGTGTCCAACGAGCGGTTGCTGAGAGAGACTCAAATGAGATTTGTTACCTGCATTGTCCGTGAGGTGTCAGCTGCGGCTGTATGGACATGTGGCTCGTTTTCCTGACGCTGATCCTGCTCACCAGATTCTTTCAGCAAGGGAGTCTCGTGAGTGGAGGAGGCCACTGGGCCGACCACATGCCTCGTGGTTGCAGCAGTTTGATCGGCCTCTCAAGGAGATGGGGATGGGCCAGGCATCTGTCTGGGGGGTGGCGAGACGGAGGCCCCTGGAGTACGGTGGAAAGTGGACGCAGCGACGTGCTGCTGTGGCGCATGCTCCCATACCTGACCTGACCTGTAACGTCAGTCACCCACATGTTCATGTTAAAGTGGCATTAACTTATAACGTACCTGCTTAAATTCCATATTTCCTGGCACAGTGGTACTCCAATATTAAATCGCAATTTCATGGTTTTTTTTTTTGTATACATTGTCGAGGCTCGTGCAGTGGGAGGGGGGGGCAGGAGACAAGAGGGGTGGGAGAGGGAAGGACAAAACAGTGGGGAATAGAGATATGAGGAGATCTGTGAAAGGGAGAGGGATGGGGCGGGGTACACGGGATAAACAAGATGAACACTCCAGGGACTTTCAGGACCTTACATGGCAGGGAACTTTCGGGAAGGAAAACAGGGAATTTGAAGGAGGTGGAAAATATTGTGGTTTTGGATGGGGGAAGATGAGAGGTCGTGGTGAACAGCTGTTTTGAAGACATGGGGGAAGATTGGGATTGAAGAGAGTGTGGGAGTTTGTTCCAAAGGCTGGAAAAAAGAGGAATGAAAAAGTGAAGGTGAGCAGTGATTCATGATTTTGGTAGTTTTGCCAAAAGGGAGTTGCTGGTGGACCTTGAGCACCCTGTGGAGATATGGGGAGGGGGGGGGCAAGCTCGAGAGAAGACAGAAAGACCACCGACCTGCCTGCGTTTAGTTGCCCAAAGACAGCCTCACCATGGGAGATACCAATGATTGTAAATGCTTTGGTTTCCACAGCATGAAGCTGAGAAAGGTGAGAGTCAGGAGCACCAGCCCAGAGGGGAAAGCAGTACTTCATCATGCTGCAGATGAAAGCTTTGTTTTTTGGTTAGGAGCTCAGTTGGGCCGAGAAAGGACTTTGCACGACGGAGGATGCGCAGTCGGCGACTGGCTTTGGAGGCCAGGTTGGAAACATAAAACTCTACCTGCCAATACCTCAGGGACATGACATATCAGAATGCGATTATAGTACCGAGCTTTTCGGTGTCCCTTTTGTGTAACGTCAGTTACCATCAAGTTTTTGCCCACGACTGCAGAAGAGATAAAGTCCTTGTGAAAAGCCTACAACCCTTCACTTCCTGACACACAGCTTTATTAGGGATAAAGAGGAAATAGCCCTGTCAGTCTTAATTACTTAGCTACAATGAACTTAAGTTTGCAAAATTGTGAATTTGTAATGTCAGTTACCATGGATTATTTAACCAAATGCTTTCTTTCATAATACGAGTATGTGCCCGTACGTGCGTGGCCGTACGTGCAAAAAAAAAAAAACTTTCCAACTGCATGCCAGAAACAACAACCATACAGGCCGTTCCTTTGCTCTCGCGTGCCCGTACGTGCGTGGCCGTACGTGAAAAAAAAAAAAAACCGTTCAAACCGCGTGCCAGAAACAACAACCACACAGGCCGTTCCTTCGCTCTCGTAAACGACGACTGGATTGGGGCATTGTGTTTATCTATAAATGTGTATTAGAAATCAAGAAATTATTTGAATACAGTAAGTCATCACTGTCCGGAAGTAGTGCGTGCCCGTACGGAATGTTCACATGCATTCCACGAATTATCGCTTTCATTGAAGTAACAACTGCTGTGATACTTACACACACAGAGTTAATTAAAATCAAGTTTACCTCCCTGTCTTTGCTAGCCATGACATTCGCTGCTATTGACCATTGCCACTCCAACGCCATGGTAACTAAGGCACCCTTTCCCCATCAGCCACGCCTATGCAGCAACGTGTCCTGTCATTGGTTTGGTAAATAAATGGCTGCAGCAACGTGTCCTGTCATTGGTTTGGTAAATAAATGGCCATAACTTGGGAACCACTTGTCCGATTATATCAAACCTTGAAAAGGCACCAGGTCCCCAGCAATATACCTGGCGAGTTTCAATTAGTTCAGACCAGTGGTTGTCGAGAAACAGCGGTTACACACACACACACACACACACACACACACACACACACACACACACACACACACACACACACGCACCCACAC